>NC_052152.1:132935376-132998397 GCF_902713615.1 Scyliorhinus canicula | reverse complement strand
ACATGGTGAGGGTGGGGGTTGGGGCTCGGTAAGGTGGTTGGGTTGTTCTGGTCTAGAAATAAGAGGGAGCGAGATCAATGGAAGAATGTGGGAAGAAGCTTTGCCACAGAAAATCTGGATGTTCACCATACTATTCCTGTGAAGGAGCCCATAGACAGCAGCAAGATGATCAGAGCAGAAAGACAACACGAAACCTGGCCAAATGACTTTGCTCCATCTTCCATTACTATCTCACCCATTTTGAAGCGGGAGTCCTTAATTTTTACAGTTCATTAGCAAAGCCATGGGGCATTCAGTTCTATTATAAGAGCACAGGGTTGAGGGTCCCTTTTCAAATAATACACTGTATCCAATAATTGGCTGCGTTTAAAAACAAAAGATAAAGAAAGCCAGTCAACTCGTGCTGAGCTGGCGGCAAAATTTTACAGGCAATTTCCAACCAGTAAACAATGTTCACCAAATGGAATGAAACTCTGACCTTGTTTATCTTCAACAGTGAACCCTTAATGACCTGACCAGTGTAATCATTGCTTCAACTTGGCAGCATGTAGTAAATGCATGATACATATTATAATGTTCCTGGTGTTACGATCATTTTATCAATTGACTTGCTGCGTACAATGAGGTTGACTAATATACATATAGTGATTTACTGCATTGAGCAGTGCAGTGGCGTTGGACTTCAACTTATATTCCAGAGCTAATCCCGAGATGACACAGAGTGAATGAGAAAATGCACAACTGCATCATCCCCATTTAAGTGGAGGTGAATCTATTTTATAAAGAAGATGAATGTCTTGCAGACCTCCTTATCATAAAGAGTGTGTGAGGAGAATTATTGTCAACAAGGCAGCATTACTGAAACATCAGCAATCTTTAGATGAGCTAACTCCATAGGTAATAATAACACTGCGTAAAAACTGTGCTCAGCATTTTTAGAATGCTAACACAGTTCTTCCAGTTACCACCTATTTCTCAACGGTCCTGACAAAATATTAAATTATTTTATCAACATTTGATTTGGAATATTAAGTTTCAACAATTCGTGATGACACACTGCAAACGGTTCCAGGTAGCACAATATTATCCATTGCTGAGGTGCTGTCAGGCTGCTTTGGGTTGGGCCGAGGCTTCAGGTTGTGTTGTACATGGCCAGCTCGGAGACTGCGTTGTACAGGCCGGCCCCTGACTTTTGGCTGTGTTGCACAAGCTGAGATTTGCCTTCAGTGTATGAGTGTTAGCCTGTTGTGGTTTTAAAGCTGTTATATTTGGGTCGGTATCTGACAGCTAGATTCTTGTGCGGCCCTTAATTAAGGGCTGTCATATTGTCACCTGTCCACCTATTTTAGGTGGCCTCTCTGGTCCTCTTGAAAAGATGAAGCACATAGTGAAGGAGTGCTTTTTGTTGTATAAAGAGTTAATGAACATGGGCAAAAGAAATGAATTGAAGAGGTGAGGTGAGAGTGATATCCTTGATATCAAAGCAGCATTGGATCAAGTGTGGCATCAAGGAGCCCTATCAAAACTGGAGTCAAAGAACAAAGAACAAAGAAAAGTACAGCACAGGAACAGGCCCTTCGGCCCTCCAAGCCCGTGCTGACCATGCTGCCCGACGACACTACAATCTTCTACACTTCCTGGGTCCGTATTCCTCTATTCCCATCCTATTCATGTATTGTCAAGATGCCCCTTAAATGTCACTATCATCCCTGCTTCCACCACCTCCTCCGGCAGTGAGTTCCAGGCACCCACTACACTCTGTGTAAAAAACTTGCCTCGTACATCTACTCTAAACCTTGCCCCTCGCACCTTAAACCTATGTCCCCTAGTAATTGGCCCCTCTATCCTGCGGAAAAGCCTCTGACTATCCACTCTGTCTATGCCCCTCATAATTTTGTAGACCTCTATCAGGTCGCCCCTCAACCTCCGTTGTTCCAGTGAGAACAAACCGAGTTTATTCAACCTCTCCTCATAGCTAATGCCCTCCATACCAGGCAACATCCTGGTAAATCTCTTCTGCACCCTCTCTAATGCCTCCACATCCTTCTGGTAGTGTAGCAACCAGAATTGAACACTATACTCCAAGTGTAGCCTAACTAAGGTTCTATACAGCTGCAACATGACTTGCTAATTCTTGTACTCAATGCCCTAGCCAATGAAGGCAAGCATGCCATATGCCTTCTTGACTACCTTCTCCACCTCTGTTGCCCCTTTCAGTGACCTGTGGACCTGTACGCCTAGATCTCTCTGACTTTCAATATTCTTGAGGGTTCTACCATTTACTGTATATTCCCTACCTGCATTAGACCTTCCAAAATGCATTACCTCACATTTGTCCAGATTAAACTCCATCTGCCATCTCTCCACCCAAGTCTCCAAACGATCTAAATCCTGCTGTATCCTCTGACAGTCCTCATCGCTACCCGTTATTCCACCAACCTTTGTGTTGTCTGCAAACTTACTAATCAGACCAGTTACATTTTCCTCCAAATCATTTATATATACTACAAACAGCAAAGGTCCCAGCACTGATCCCTGCGGAACACCACTAGTCACAGCCCTCCAATCAGAAAAGCACCCTTCCATTGCTACTCTCTGCCTTGCCAGCTCATCCCTGATCCCGGGTGACTTCACCTTTTGCACCAGTCTACCATGAGGGACCTTGTCAAAGGCTTTACTGAAGTCCATATAGACAATATCCACTGCCCTACCTGCATCAATCATCTTTGTGACCTCTTCGAAAAACTCTATCAAGTTAGTGAGACACGACCTCCCCTTCACAAAACCATGCTGCCTCTCACTAATATGTCTATTTGCTTCCAAACGGGAGTAGATCCTGTCGCGAAGAATTCTCTCCAGTAATTCCCCTACCACTGATGTAGGGCTCACCGGCCTATAGTTCCCTGGATTATTCTTGCTACCCTTCTTAAACAAAGGAACAACATTGGCTATTCTCCAGTCCTCTGGGACATCACCTGAAGACAGTGAGGGTCCAAAGATATTTGTCAAGGCCTCAGCAATTTCCTCTCTAGCCTCCCTCAGTATTTTGGGGTAGATCCCATCAGGCCCTGGGGACTTATCTACCTTAATATTTTTCAAGACACCCAACACCTCGTCTTTTTGGGTCTCAATGTGACCCAGGCTATCTACACACCCTTCTCCAGACTCAACATCCACCAATTCCTTCTCTTTGGTGAATACTGATGCAAAGTATTCATTTAGTACCTCACCCATTTCCTCTGACTCCACACATAGATTCCCATAGTCACATAGAGTCAATGGGAATCAGGGGGAAACTGTCCGCTGGTTAGAGTATATCAAACACAAAGGAGGATGGTTATGGTGGTTGGAGGTCAATCATCTCAGCTTCTGGACATCACCGCAAGAGTTCCTCAGGGTAGTGTCCTCAGCTCAAACATCTTCAGCTACTGAATTAATGACTTTCCTTCCATCATAAGGTCAAAAGTGGGGATGTTATAGATTCAACAGCAGGGAAAGAGACCAATCGACCCATCATGTCCACGCCAGCTTTCAAGCACCTATCTATTCTAATCCCATTTTCCAACACTAGCCTTGTATGCTATGGTATTTCACGTGCTCATCTAAATGCTGCTTAAATATCGTGAAGGTTTCGGCCTCTATCACCCTTTCAGACAGTGAGTTCCAGATTCCCACCACCCTCTAGCTGAAAAGGTTTTTCCTCACATCCCCTCTAAGCCTCCTGACCCTTTCACTCAAATCTATGCCCCCTGGTTATTGATCCCTCTGCTAAGGGGATTAGTACTTTCCTATTCGTCCTATCTGTGTTTTTCATAATTTTATACACCTCAATCAGGTCCCCCCTGAGCCTCTCTCTACCTCAGGGAAAACAACCGCAGCCTATCCAATCTCTCTTGATAGCTGAAACTCTCCATGCCGGCCAACATCCTGGTGAAGCTCCTCTGCACCCTCTCCAGTACAATCACTCCCTTTCTATAGTGTGGTGACCAGAACTGCACGCAATACTCCAGCTGTGGCAGAACAAGCATTTTGTACAACTCCAGCATATCCTCCCTGCTCTTACATTCAGTGCTTTGGTTAATAAAGGTAAGAATCCCCGAAGCCGCCTTAACCATTTTATCTACCTGTCCTGCTGTCTTCAGAGATCTGTGAACCTGCACACTAAGGTCCCTTTGATCCTCTGTACTTGCTAGGGCAGGGGTGGGCAAACTTTTCCGTGCAAGGGCCGCATTCAGAAATTCACAATTCACAAAGGGCCGCATAGTATATCTATTCATTGTATATTCCCTTGCTTCATTAGTCCTCTCAAAATTGTAATGGGCCAGGGTTTAGAGAACCCCAAAGTGTATCATGGATTTCACCTGACCCACAACTTTGAAAAGATTGTGGTTATGGGGAGCACATGGGCCCATTCTGCAGGTGTGATGCAACAGAAATCTACAGTACTTTTAAATTAAAACACTGTTTATTTATGAAACCAGTTAACACTTTATAAACCCACAGTAAACATCTCAACAACTATCAACACCCTCTAAGTAACTCTTAATCGTTCCTTGCAACATCAATAAAACAAAAATAACCCTTTTTACATAAAGACATCAGGTTTACATAGAATTTACAGTGCAGAAGGAGGCCATTCAGCCCATCAAGTCTGCACCGGCTCTTGGAAAGAGCACCCTACCCAAGGTCAACACCTCCACCCTATCACCATAACTCAGTAACCCCACCCAACACTAAGGGCAATTTTGGACATTAAGGGCAATTTATCATGGCCAATCCACCTAACCCGCACATCTTTGGACTGTGGGAGGAAACCGGAGCACCCGGAGGAAACCCACGCGCGCACGGGGAGGATGTGCAGACTTCACACAGACAGTGACCCAAGCCGGAATCGAACCTGGGACCCTGGAGCTGTGAAGCGATTGTGCTATCCACAATGCTACCATCCTGCCCTTCACTACTGAGAACAGGTACCATTTTGAAATCACCAAATGAACATTCTTTAGCTTGCAGAGATTCATACACATCTTGCTGTGACTGCAGCTTCCCCAAATCTAAAAGGAAACTAAACAGACCCTGTAGCTGCGAGCCCAAAGTGAAAGTAAAAGCAGACAGACAGCCCAGCTCCACCCACACTCTAATATCGCTGATAAACATCCACTATAGCTATTTTATAAACCCCCATTTCTTCAAGGTACTCTCACATGACAAAATGCATTACTTGGACAGCACGGTAGCATTGTGGATAGCACAATCGCTTCACAGCTCCAGGGTCCCAGGTTCGATTCTGGCTTGGGTCACTGTCTGTGCGGAGTCTGCACATCCTCCCCGTGTGTGCGTGGGTTTCCTCCGGGTGCTCCGGTTTCCTCCCACAGTCCAAAGATGTGCGGGTTAGGTGGATTGGCCATGATAAATTGCCCTTAGTGTCCAAAATTGCCCTTAGTGTTGGGTGGGGTTACTGGGTTATGTGGATAGGGTGGAGGTGTTGACCTTGGGTAGGGTGCTCTTTCCAAGAGCCGGTGCAGACTCAATGGGCTGAATGGCCTCCTTCTGCACTGTAAATTCTATGATTATTCTGTTCTGGTTAAATTCCATTTGCCACTCTTCTGCCCATCTAACCAGCCCGTATATAGCGTCCTGCAATCTAAGGCCTTGCTCCCCCCGATTTGCCACACCATCAATTTTTGTGTAATTTGCAAACTTACTTAACATGCCTCCTACATTCACATCCAGATCATTAATGTTTTCTACAAACAGCAGGGGAACCAGTACTGATCGCTGCAGCAAAACCACTGGACACAGGCTTCCAGTCACAAAAACAACCATCAACCATCACCTTCTGCCTCCTATCACTAAGCCAGTTTTGGATCCAGTTTACCAAATTGTCCTGGGTCCCATGGGCCCTTACCTTCTTCATCAGCCTTCCACGTGGGACCTTGTCAAAAGCTTCACTAAAGTCCACATAGACTACATCAACTGCACTACCCTCACCTACACATCTAGTCACCTCCTCAATTCAATCAAATGCATAAGACAGGAAAGTTTCTAAGCATCATTCCAGGTGGGTTTGGCTGGGAGATTCTCCCTGGCTCTGTCGGTGAGTTCCCCGCCACTATCTAGCCACACTTGGTCAATTTTGTGGGCCCTGAGCTCTGGGCCCACACCGAGAATTAATTTAATCACTGGGGAGCTGAACTCACCAGCTGGACCAGTTCCTCGGAGATTTTGAAAGGGTGCCCTGATCTCTAAGTGAGCTTGAGGGTTCCCCACATTCCCCACCCATGGGCAATGTCACAACCACCCCCCCACATGCCCCCAAGAGTGGACACCCTGCTATGGGATCGCTGAAGGACTACCCACACCCCATTTCAGCCCTCCCCATTCAGGACCCCCAACATTCATTCCCCCCCCCCCCCCCCCCCCACCACCGTCCAGAGGTTCCTGCATGCCCACCCTTCTTATCCCACTTGTCATCCCCTTCCCCCCACCATCCCTCCTTTTATGAGCTTGGGCCCCTCAGGCCCCTGCTCTTAGCTGTGCCTCCCCGACACCCGGGTACCATGGTACTGCCACCCTGGCAACCTCATAGTGTCACCCTGCCAGCCTGGCAGTGCCAAGGTGCCTGGGTGCCCCAGGGAGAGCCAAGCTACCACCCTGCCCTGTCACTAACCCTTTTCCTACACACCCATAAGCCCAGGAAAAGGGGGCACACAACCGCCGGAAGAGGGAGAAAACTGAAGGGGGGGGGGGGGGCGCTGCCGGACCTGCGGCTTCTCACTGCAGCAGAGCAGCGGGCCCTGGATCTGATTGGTGGGCCCGTGAAAGGACGGTCCCCAAGGTGGAGATCAGCATCAGATGAGCAATAGCACGTATATCGCCACCACCTCCACCAACCCCCACGCTGCCCCCTCCACCACCACCAGCCGCCCCCACACACCCCAACACTGGCCCCTGCACCACCACCAGCTACCCCCACCCACCCCCACAAGTCCCCCTCCACCAAACCACCAGCTAACCCCCTACCAACACCCCAACACTGCCCCCTCCACCACCACCAGCTACCCACCCCACCCCCCAACACTGCCCCCCCTCCACACCCCCATCCGACCCCACACACCCCAACACTGCCCCCTCCACCACCACCAGCTACCCCCACCCACCCCCACACTGCCCCCTCCACCACCACCAGCTACCCCCACCCACCCCCACACTGCCCCCTCCACCGCCACCAGCTACCCACACCCCCCCACACTGCCCCCCTCCACCACCACCAGCCACCCCCACACACCCCCATACTGCCCCTCCACCACCACCAGCTTACCCCCACAGCCCACACTGCCCCTCCCCACCACCAGGCCCCCCCACCCACCCCCACACTGCCCCCCTCCACCCACCACCAGCCACACCCCCCAACCCCGCAACACTACACTCTGCCCCCTCCACCGCCACCAGCTCCCCCACCCCCGCCACACTACACTGCCCCTCCACCACCACCATCCACCCCCACCCACCCACACTGTCCCTTCCAATCCACCACCACCCACACCAACCCACCCCCACACTGTCCCCCCCCTCCCACACCACCCAGCCACACCACACAAGCCCCCAACACTGCCCCCTCCACCACACTCGCTACCCCCACAACTGGCCCCTCCACCACCACCAGCTACCCCACCCACCCCCACACGCCCCCTCCACCACCCGCCAGCTACCCCACCCACCCCCACACTTTGGGGGCCCCCTCCACCACCACCCACCCACCCCCACCCAACTCCAACACGGCCACCTCCACCACCACCCACTGCCCACCCGCCCCACACCACTGCCCCTGCTCCTCCCCACCAGCCACCCCCACCCACACCCAACACTTGCCGCCCGTCCACCAACACCAGCTGCCCCCACCCCCCCACACTGCCCCCTCCACCACCACCAGCCACCCCCCCACCCACACTGCCCCTCCACCACCACCAGCTACCCCCACCCCCACACTGCCCCCTCCACCACCACTCGCTACGCTACCCCCACCCACCACCCAACACTTCCCCCTCACCACCACCAGCCTCTGCCCCCCCAACCCCCCCAAAACACTGGCCCCCTCCACACCACCAGCTTACCCCCACCCCCCACACTGTCACCCGTCCAACCACCAACATGCCTACCCCCACCCCCCCACACTGCCCCCCCATCCACCACCACCAGCCACGCACACACCCCCCCCACTGCCCCCTCCACCACCACCAGTACCCCCACCCCCCCACACTGGCCCCCTCCCCACCACCAGCCACCCCACCCCCCACACTGCCCCGATCCACCACCACCAGCTACCACCACCCCCCCCACTGGCCCTCCCCACTCACCATCCCAGCACCCAAACCCCCACACTGCCCCATCCAACACCACCATCTAACCCAACCCCCCCCACACTGCCCCCCTAACCACCCCCACCGCTACCACCACACGCCCCCCTCCACCATCACACAAACCCCCAACACACCCAACCACTGCCCCCTCCACCACTACCAGCCACCCCACCCCCCACACTGCCCCCTCCACCACCACCAGCTACCCCCACCCCCCACACTGCCCCCTCCACCACCACCAGCTGCCCCACCCCCCCACACTGCCCCCTCCACCACCACTCGCTACCAACCCCCACCCACCCAACACTGCCCCCTCCACCACACACTTCGCTAACCCCCCACCCACCCCAACACTGCCCCCTCCACCACCACCAGCCGCCCCCACCCACCCCAACACTGCCCCCTCCTCCACCACCACCACTACCCCAACCCCCCCCACACTGCCCCCTCCATCACCACCCAGCCACACCCACCCACCCCCACACTGCCCCCTCCACCACCACTCGCTACCCCCACACTGCCCCCTCCACCATCACCAGCAAACCCCCACCCACCCCAACACTGCCCCTCCACCACCACCAGCCACACCCACCCCCCCACACTGCCCCCTCCACCACCACCAGCCACACCCACCCCCCCACACTGCCCCCTCCACCACCACTCGCTACCCCCCACCCCCCCACACTGCCCCCTCCACCACCACCAGCCACACCCACCCACCCCAACACTGCCCCCTCCACCACCACCAGCCACCCCCACCCCCCACACTGCCCCCTCCACCACCACCAGCCACCCCCACCCACCCCAACACTGCCCCCTCCACCACCACCAGCCACACCCACACACCCCCATACTGCCCCCTCACCACCACCAGCCGCACCCACCCATCCCCACACTGCCCCCTCCGCCATCACCAGCCACACCCACCCCCCACACTGCCCCCTCCAACACCACCAGCTACCCCCACCCCCCCCACACTGCCCCCTCAACCACCACCAGCCACCCCGATCCCCCACACTGCCCCCTCCACCACCACCAGCTACCCCCACCCACCCCAACACTGCCCCCTCCACCACCACTCGCTACCCCCCACCCCCCCACACTGCCCCCTCCACCACCACCAGCTACCCCCACCCACCCCAACACTGCCCCCTCCACCACTACCAGCCACCCCCACCCACCCACACTGCCCCCTCCACCACCACTCGCTACCCCCCACCCCCCCACACTGCCCCCTCCACCACCACCAGTCACACCCATCCACCCCAACACTGCCCCCTCCACCACTACCAGCCACCCCCCACCCCCTCACTGCCCCCTCCACCACCACTCGCTACCCCCACCCCCCAACACTGCCCCCTCCACCACCACTAGCTACCCCCACCCCCCCAACACTGCCCCCTCCACCACCACCAGCTACCCCCACCCCCCAACACTGCCCCCTCCATCACCACCAGCCACACCCCACCCCCCAACACTGCCCCCTCCACCACCACTCGCTACCCTCCACCCCCCCACACTTCTCCTTCCATCACCACCAGCCACACCCACCCCCCAACACTGCCCCCTCCACCACCACTCGCTACCCTCCACCCCCCCACACTTCTCCTTCCATCACCACCTGCCACCCCCACACCCCCTCCACCACACTGGTTAGTGCCAGGGGCACAGTCCTGCCTACTCACCCTGGGCCCTGAGGAAGTTGTGCAGTGTCTTCCTGCACTGCTGGCAGTCCTGGTGGTGTTGTCCACGGCGCTCACAACCTCTTCCGCTGGCGTCCAGGTCCAGTGCATGGCAACAAGTGGCAACTGCCTCCCCACCCCGGGGTACAGGATGACCCGCCTCTCCTCCACTGCGTCAAGTAGGATCTTCAGCTCAGCGTCATGAATTGGGGTACCAATTTCCTTGCTGCCATCTTGTTGGCTGGGATGAGTGAGTTTGAGGAGCAGGGTGATTATTTGTGGCTGCAGCTGGTCAGTCTCTCAAGTGTCAGTCCTGAATACAGCGAATCAGACACGGTTTTTCACTGGAATCGGTCGTGTTCCATGTGATGCCGGTGCTAGCCATTAATTGTGGATGCATTGATCTGGGAACAGAGCCAATTTTGCTGTCATAGAACACCACCGATTCAATGCTGGCTTCAACACTTCTGGCACGGAGAATTCCGCCCATGGTCTCCCGAATGGAAAATCCCGCCATTGTATTATGTCTATTTGGTTCATTAAGCGTTAAAAGCCTGGATTTGTGTGTGAGTGCTACAGTTATGTGTTTAAAAATGCTGATTTGAAAGACAGCTACGCTTTTTGGAGGTAGAGGGGTAATTGAAGCATCGTAAACATCTGGGCTAATGGACTTTTGTTTATATTAAGAGGGTTCCCTGGGGATGGGGGGTAGATAATTAGAGACATTTTTAGCTCAGTGAGATGGTGTAGTTAATGGTGAACCAGAGGCTGAAGCAGTTTCTGCAGTTCAAAACGTTTAGTTGTAAATGAGGATGGGTCCAGAAAAGCCGCTGCTCTCAATCCAGTGAGGGCAGATCTGCCTGTGGACACACTAGCAGTTTCTTTCAGAACAGTTCAGTTGAAGATTTGACTGGGGATCGACCAGAAGCAGCTGATCTCAAGGCAGTGAGTTAGATATCTGCCTGTGAACAGGATAGGAGCAATTTCCAAGGCTAGCTGCTTAAACAGTAAGTTGGACAGGTTGAGAATCTGTAACTTGTTCCTGAATGATATCATTTTAATAAATTGGTTTATCCACGACATCTCTTTCCAGCAAGTATTTCTCAGTTTTCTAACTGTATTTAAAAGTTGATTTTGACCCGAGGAGAGATGAAGATAGCAGTTAGAATTGTTTCATTGTTAAGCATTGTTTAACTGGTAATTTAAAGCTATTTGTGTATATAATGTTGAAGTTATTAGTACTGTGCTGGTAATAAAGTTTGCTTTAATATACCAGATCCCTATTTGTTAGCAAAATCACTCCTGGAGCCAACTATTCTTTCCTCGCAGTTTTACAAAATTAAAATAAAACATTGGGGTTTCTGTCCAGCATCCTAGCAACTATTGGGGTCTGGACTAGGATTGTAATAATACCATCAACAAGGAGCACTGCAGCAACTCACCAAGGTTCCTTAGACAGCACCTTCCAAACCGCGACCTCTACCATCTAGAAGGACAAGGGCAGCAGATGAAGAATAAAGTGATTAAGGGTTATGGTGTTCGGGCCGGAAATTGGAGCTGAGTCCACAAAAGATCAGCCATGATCTCATTGAATGGCGGAGCAGGCTCGAGGGGCCAGATGGCCGACTCCTGCTCCTAGTTCTTATGTTCTTATACTCTTATGATAGGAACACCACCACCTCCAAGTTCCCCTCCAAGCCACTCACCATCCTGACTTGGGAATATATCACCATTCCTTCACTGTTGCTTGGGTCAAAATCCTAGAACTGTCTCCCTAACAGCACTTTGGGTGTACCTACACCACATGGGCTGCTGTGGTTCAAGAAGGCAGCTCCCCACCACCTTTTCAAGGGCAATTAGGGATGGGAAATAAAATAATAATATAATAATACTAATCTTTATTATTGTCACAAGTAGACTTACATTAACACTGCAATGAAGTCACTGTGACAATCCCCTAGTCACCATACTCCGGCGCCTGTTCGGGTACACTGAGGAAGAATTCAGAATGCCCAATTCACCTAACAATCATGTCTTTCGGGACTTGTGGGAGGAAACCGGAGCACCCAGAGGAAACCCACGCTGACACGGTGCAGACTCCGCACAGACAGTGACCCAAGCAAGAATCGAACCTGGGACCCTGGAGCTTTGAAGCAACAGTGCTAACCACTGTGCTACCGTCCCACCCTTTGCTGGTCTAGCCCGTGATGCCCATAGAACAGTACAGCACAGAACAGGCCTTTCGGCCCTCGATGTTGTGCTGAGCAATGATACCCACGTATCCACCTTATACCCGTTAAACAACAACTCCCCCCTTAACCTTACTTTTTTTTTAAGGGCACTACGGGCAATTTAGCATGGTCAATCCACCTAACTCCGCACATCTTTGGACTGTGGGAGGAAACTGGAGCACCCGGAGGAAACCCACGCACACACAGGGAGGACGTGCAGACTCCGCACAGACAGTGACCCAGCCGGGAATCGAACCTGGGACCCTGGAGCTGTGAAGCATTTATGCTAACCACTATGCTACCGTGCTGCCTGTGCTATGTTGTGCAAAGAATTTAAAACATCTATTATGTTAATAGCTATCGTCCATCATCGGTGATGTCAGATGTCATATGTAACTAGAATCTGAGAGAAGGTTCAAATGGAGGCCTGCTAAAGTCTGCCTCTGTAACTAGTCAATAAATGTTCACTAGTTTGCAGCTGTATGGTTTCTAGTACTCTTCTATACAATGCACCCAAAGCCTGGTTGCAATAATAATACATGTTGTCAGCGGTCTGCAAAATGTTTTGAAAGGATCTCAATCAATGCCGATAAAGGTGGGAAAAGTGAAAGCCATCGGCCTGGTAGAGAACACTTGAGAAATACCCGTATCAGCAATGAGAACAAGTACTTGCTACTGGTTTCCCCTGACTGGAAGTGCACAAGCCATGGAGAAATTCTTACCTCTTGCCTGAACCCCTGAACCTTGTGGAGGGCCTCAAACAAGCTGTTCCTGGGGGAAACTGGCAACACTAATTCAGCTGATACCGGATTGCTTCCCGACTGACTCCAAAGGCAGATAAGGATCAGGCCGGTTTTCTCCTTTATGCAATCAGCAAAGTGCAAACAAGATTTTAAGAAGATGGGGTGGGGAGTGGGGGAGGGTGATGAAGAAATCATTAAAGACGAAGAGGCCGTCAATGCCTTCAATTCCTACTTTAGCCTACATCACAACAATATAATAGACCAGTCAAAATTTAACTGGGTCGGCCAGGAACCTGGAGAGAATATTGATTCTTTTATAAATGATCTGTATCGCTTAGCAGATAACTGTGAATATGGGACATTGAGTTAGGAGCTCATCAGAGACCACATTGTACTGGGGGGGGGGGGGGAGGGGGTGTGATAGATGAAGCTGCTGGCAGATTTCTTACAGTCCAGAGAAGATCTTACTTTGCCCAAAGCAATACAATTAGCCAGGCAGACTGAACTTTGCAAGCAAACCAGGGTGATAAGGAGCATTCCTGGGGCAGACCATTGACTCAGCCCAATTCACGGCACCAGAGGATTCTCAGTACACCTACCAGAAAACAGGCCTGCGTGAGGAGGCTGGAAAAACCTAATTTGTGTAATGCCTGTCCAACCATTTAACACTGAATGCTGCTCCTGCCACAAGAGGAGGTATTTTGAAAAAGTTCGCCACTAGTCGGAAACTTCCATTTTCAGGTTAAAAATTTTCAAGACAGACCATTCCGATCTGCAAGTGTGCAAGAAATAGCTGAGGTGAAGTGACAAGAGCCACAGGACCTTTTCAGATCTATAGATACCATGGTTGGAAGACAAATTTTAAACTAGACACAAGAGCAGGAGTATCCATTCATTCCGAGACGACACCATTGCTGAAGCCTGAATTTCTCCAGCCGCCTACCACTCAACTTCACAATGCAGCAGGTATTCCACTCGAGGTGTGAGGAGAGATGACAACTTGTTATAATGGTTCGCAGTTCTCCCGTACTCTGTGTCATTCCGAATCAACACTGTTCCTTGTTGAACACGGATGTTTGTTTAGCTTTACATTTTTATTCACCATTTCTATCCCAAGAACACGCAGAGAAAGGAATGCTGCAGGAGTCCATGGACTATGGCGTCCATTGTTTGGCCCGCCTTCCATTTTGAACTCCCTCTGCATCACAGGACAGTGTCAGTCTGACCAGACCTTCTCCCAAAGGGCAGCCCCTGAGGCAATTCCGCAGCTGGGTCAGGATCACGGAAGCTACCGCGGATCAGTGGGATACATCCCCCGAGGATGAAGGGGAGAACTGGGCACATTGCTGAATGTGTGGTCGGAGAACTTGTGATGGTCAGGGCTGCCAATTTTGATGCAGAGAACACCATTCATGACAGCCAACGCGATCACTGTGAACCAGAGCCTTGTACATGGCCCCCCCCCCCCCCAGGTGAGGAGGACTGTTTATACAGCTGAACTGCCTTACGACCCCAAAGGTAGCACCAATCCGGGACATGTTACATGTCAATGGTCACCCCGTGATAATGAAAATGGACAATGGCGCTATCGTCTCCATCGCGGACAATCGCACATTTCCGCGGCTCCGCACAGGGATCATGCAGCTGACATGGTGCCGCACCAAAGCGGCATTAGTGATCTATACCGGTGAGTCTTTGAATATCGTGGGGACCACAGTGACTCTGGTAACACACGGGCAGCATTCAGTCCATCTTCCCTTTGGTTGTGGTGCAGGGAATGGGACCCAATTTGGGATTTCATGGGCCCTGGCGATTTTCCAGCGGGTAATGGAAAATACCTTGCAAAGCCTGCGGAAGGTGACTGTCTATCTGGATGAAGTGCTCATCAAAGGCTCCATAGTGAAGAAGCATATGAACAACCTTCAGGAAATGCTCCGGCGATTTTCCCAAGTAGAGGAACATGTGTGTGTTCCGCACTACGACGGTGACCTATCTGGGTTACAGGGTGGACAGGGATGGTCTACACCTGGTGGAATGTAAGGTTAGAGCTATAAAAGGGGCCCCAAAGAAAGTCACTGAGCTCCGGTCAATCTCAGGCCTGGTTAACGTCTATGGGAACATCATTGCAAACCTGGCCATTTTATTAGCTCCCCTCCATGTATTATTGAGGAAGGACCAGGAGTGTCTCTGGAATGCTTCACAGGACAAAGCATTTGCCGGAATAAAAAAGTGTTTGCCGTCCTCGCAGCTTCTTACACACTATGATCCAGCTAGGCCTCTAATTTTGACATGCAATGCATCCCACTATGGCATAACCCCCCATGGGGTGTGTCTACGTGCAGATTTTGCGGAACCTTTCATGTCGTCCATGCTCCCCGTTATCGTGGGTGCCCACTCAAAGTGGCTACAGATGTGCAGGATGGCCTCAAAAATATCCAGGGAACATGATAGAAAAGCTCCAGGTCTCGTTCAGCACCCATGGGACCCCTGAGGTCCTGGTAATGGATAATGGGAGACTTTCGAACTTTGTTTGGGGGGGTGTTAAACCCCTATGAGGTCCACGGGGAAGCCATTGTTGATCTCCCCATAGAATTAGGAGCTTCCCAGAGAGGGAGCGGAGGCCATCCAGTTGGGGGTCATTACGAATCAACATAAAAGCCGGCCCAAATCAGGGCCCGGAGCGGTTAGTGGGGTGAATTCATACTGTATTGTAATTCACACTGTATTGCATTGCATTATATTATGTCCTTGTGGGCTCTGTATGTGAGCCGTTGCGTGGTTCTGCCCATAGGGGGAGATGAGGAGCTTGTACAGGGCTCCACCCTTGGCTCCGCCCATGGCTCCATCCATGGCCCCTCCCAATCCCGGAAGTATAAAGTGCTGCAGTCGTAAGCCTGCTCTCAGTTCCTCTGGTCGCAGGCAGGCTCAGTTGTAAGACCATTAAAACCGCAGTTTACTTCCAATCGTGTGGCTAGTGAATTGATGGTCACATCAATTTAATAGTCTTAGAAAACTTGAAGAAAACTACTATGGAATCAGCCCTCAAACCTGATCGACTAGAACTCAACCCGCAGGCTGCAGAGGCGAAGGAAATCTTCCTACACTGGCTTCGATGTTTCAAGGCCTACCTGGCTGAATCAAGCACGTCCGAGACTACAGAGGAGCAGAAACTCAGCCTGCTGCACGCACGGGTGAGCCATCGTATCTCTACGCAACTCAATTGTACCACCTCATATACTGAGGCTCTAGCCATGCTCGACCGAATGTACGTGCGGCTGATTAACGAGGTCTACGCGCGGCACATTTTCACGACCCGCCTCCAGTGCCCCGCGGAGTCGCTGGAAGATTTTCTGCGCGATTTAAAAGCCCTTGCTTGGGACTGCAATTTTCAGGCTGTAACAGCCTCCCAGCATATGGAACTCGCTGTCCGTGATGTATACGTGGCAGGGCTCAGGTCCAACTATGTGCGCCAACGATTGCTTGAAAAAGGGGCCCAGAACTTGGAGGACACGGTAGAGTTAGCCACGACTATGGAGGTCGCGTTCCGCAGTTTGAACTCATTCCCCGCGGACCAAGCGACCCCATCGTGGGCCCCCAACCAGCCACTGCCCCAGGCCTGCGCTGCGCGGCCACCCACCCACTTTGGAGTGCCAGCGTGCCATTTTTGTGGCCAGTCCCAACACCCACGGCAGCACTGCCCGGCCCGCAACGTGACCTGCAGCAGCTGCGGTCGCAAAGGATACTATGCCCGAGTATGCCTGGCCAAGTCGAAAACTCCAAACTCCCACGCAGTCCAGAGCACTCGCCTCCCAAACTTACAGGCCCGCAGGCCCCGTAATGCTGCAGCATGTCACATGTGTGACTCATCTTGGCAACCCTCCTCCACGCAGCCGGCCACGTGCGAGTCATGGGGGCCGCCATCTTGGACGCCATCTTCTCCAGCACCCGCCACGTGCGATCAACGGGGGCCGCCAGCTTGGCCATCAACCGAACCGAACCTCGACGAATACGATCGCAGCGGACAGTCATCACGGGACCACTCCAGCACAGCTGATCGAGCCACCGACTACCCGCAACTCAACGCAGTCACGTTGGACCAGTCGCGTCCGAAGCACCTCCAGAGCTCGATGATGTCCGTTAAAATCAACGGGTACAGGACACCGTGCCTCTTCGACTCCGGGAGCACTGAGAGCTTCGTACACCCTGACCTGGTAAGACACTGTTCGCTCGCTAACTTCCCTGCACGGCAAACTATCTCCCTCGCCTCGGGCTCACACTCAGTCCACATACAAGGGCGCACCGTCGCGACCCTAACGATTCAGGGCACCAGCTACTCTAATTTCCAGCTGTACGTACTCCCTGAACTCTGCGCCCCACTCTTACTTGGACTCGATTTCCAATGTAACCTCAAGAGCCTCACACTCAGCTTCGGCAGACCCCTACCTCCACTCACTATCTGCAGTCTAGCGACTCTGAAAATCGACCCCCTCCACTCTTCACTAATCTCAATTCAAACTGCAAACCCGCAGCCACTCGCAGCAGGCGGTATAGCCTGCAGGACAGGGTATTTATTAGAGCCGAAGTCCAGCGGCTCCTACACGAGGGGGTCACAGAGGCCAGTAATAGCCCCCGGAGAGCTCAGGTGGTGGTTGTCAAGACCGGGGAAAAGTTCCAAATGGTGGTTGATTATAGCCAAACCATTAACCGGTTCACGCACCTCGATGCGTACCCTCTCCCCAGGATTGCAGACATGCTGAATCAGATCACCCAGTACCGCATGTTCAACAAGGTGGATCTGAAGTCTGCTTACCACCAGCTCCCAATCCGCCCGGAGGACCGCCACTACACGGCGTTCGAGGCAGATGGCCGCCTCTTCCATTTCCTCCGGGTCCCCTTAGGCGTCACGAATGGGGTCTCGGTGTTCCAACGAACAATGGACCGAATGGTGGACCAGTACGGGCTGCGGGCCACGTTTCCGTACTTGGACAATGTCACCATCTGCGGCCATGATCAGCAGGACCATGACGCCAACCTCCACCGATTTCTCCAAACTGCCCAGAAACTTAATCTCACTTATAACACGGAGAAATGCGTTTTCCCCATGACCAGGCTAGCCATCCTCGGCTATGTCGTGGAAAACGGAGTCCTGGGACCCGACCCGGACCGTATGCGCCCCCTCTTACAACTCCCTCTCCCTCATTGTCCCAGGGCCCTCAAGAGGTGTCTGGGATTTTTCTCTTATTATGCCCAGTGGGTCCCTCAGTATGCGGACAAAGCCCATCCACTATTTAAGACACACTCTTTCCTCAGTCAGCTGAGGCCCATCAGGCCTTCAACTGCATCAAGGAGGACATCGCTAAGCCGCCATGCGGGCGGTGGATGAATCCATCCCCTTCCAGGTGGAGAGCGACGCCTCAGAGGTTGCTCTCGCAGCCACACTAAATCAGGCAGGGAGACCAGTAGCCTTCTTCTCCCGGACCCTCTCCGCTTCGGAACTTCGACACTCCTCAGTCGAAAAGGAAGCACAAGCCATCGTGGAAGCTATACGACACTGGAGGCACTACCTCGCAGGTAGGAGGTTTACCCTCATCACCGACCAGAGATCGGTTGCCTTCATGTTTGACAACTCGCAAAGGGGCAAAATTAAAAATGATAAAATCTTGCGGTGGAGGATCGAACTCTCCACCTATAATTACGATATCATATATCGGCCGGGGAAGCTCAACAAGCCCCCAGATGCCCTGCCCCGTGGCACATGCGCCAGCGCGCAAGATGACTGCCTGAAGGCTATCCACAATGGCCTCTGCCACCTGGGGTTCACCCGGCTCGCCCACTATTTCAAAGCCCAAAATCTGCCTTTCTCCACCGAGGAGGTCAAAGCCATCACCAGGGATTGCCCGATCTGCACGGAGTGCAAACCGCACTTCTATAGACCAGACAAGGCCCACCTGGTAAAGGCCTCCCGGCCCTTTGAACGCCTGAGCATCGGTTTCAAAGGGCCACTCCCCTCGACCAATCGAAATGTTTACTTCTTGAACGTCATCGATGAGTTCTCCCGCTTCCCCTTTGCCATCCCGTGCCCCGATATGACCTCCCACACAGTCATCAGAGCCGTGCACAGTATCTTCACCCTGTTCGGTTTCCCCAGCTACGTACACAGCGGCAAGGGTTCGTCCTTTATGAGCGATGAGCTGCGTCAGTACCTGCTCGACAAGGACATCGCCTCGAGCAGGACTACCAGCTACAACCCCAGGGGGAACGGGCAGGTAGAGAGGGAGAACGCGACGGTCATGATGACCATCCTACTGACCCTCCGGTCCAGAAATCTCCCGACCTCTCACTGGCAGGAGGTCCTCCCCGACGTGCTCCATGCAATTAGGTCCCTCCTGTGCACCGCCACCAACCAGACCCGTCACGAACAACTATTTGCTTTCTCTAGGGGCACTACCACGGGGGCTTCACTCCCATCCTGGTTCAGGACACCGGGCCCGGTTCTCCTCCGGAAGCACGTCCGGGCACACAAGACAGATTCACTAGTAGAGAGAGTGCTACTACTCCATTCGAATCCCCAATATTCTTTCATTGATTACCCTGACGGCCGTCAGGACACAATTTCCCTCCGGGGCCTGCCGACTGCAGGATCCAACCCCACCACCACTACCGCCGAGCTACCCCTCACACTACACCCCACCCAACCCTCCACGCCCTGCATCCCCACGCCTATAGGTTCCCTGCCCATGCTCGCCGCCCCTGCGCCTGTAGGTTTCCTGCCCCCCCCCCCCCCCATCGCCCGTCGCACCGGTCAGGTATGAAGCTCGGACAGAAACACCCCCGGAGTCCGCCCGCATACCCACACCGATCGTCACCACCCAGCCACCCGAAGAGGCTGCAACCCCGGTGCTCCGCCGATCCGAAAGGACGACTCGGCCACCGGACCGGCTCAACTTGTAGACCCGTCACCCCCGCCGGACTTGATTTTTTTTACAGGGGGTGAATATGGTGAATTATACTATATTGTAATTCACACTGTATTGCCTTGCATTGTATTATGTCCTTGTGGGCTCTGTATGTGAGCCGTTGCGCGGCTCTGCCCATAGGGGGAGATGAGGAGCTTGTACAGGGATCCACCCTTGGCTCTGCCCATGGTCCCTCCCACTACCGGAAGTATAAAGTGCTGCAGCCGTAAGCCTACTCTCATTTCCTCAGGCCGCAGGCAGGCTCAGTTGTAAGGCTATTAAAACCACAGTTTACTTCCAATCTTGTCTCTAGTGAATGATGGTCAGATCAGTTGGTGCTCCCAGCAAGGACTGTATTGGAAGTGCAATGTTGCCTTGTGCAGGATATTGTATATAGTTAAATAAACCTCTGTATTCTTACTGCTGGCTCCCTCAAGTTACTAAAATCTTAATGGGCATCATTCCATGCCCATGACCACAGGATAACATGGGAAATCTTTCATTTGCAGATGAAGCAGGGGACAGGCACACCAAGGTGCACCAAGCCACAAGATGACATTCTGGCCTTTAATTGGTTCTTGTGGAAAAGAGGAACCAGAGGGGTACCAATATCCTGGGGGGGGGGGAGATTTGCTAGTGCTCTTCGGGGGGTTTAAACTAATTCAGCAGGGGGATGGGAACCTAAATTGTAGTCCCATTGTACAGGATGTTGAGAGTAGTGAAGTCAGGGATAGGGTTAAAAGTTCGAAAGAGGGCACCGGCAAGCAAGACGCTGACACATTTGAAGTGTGTCTACTTCAACGGCAGGCGCATCGGAATAAGGTGGGTGAGCTTGCAGCATGGGTTGGTACCTGGGATCTCGATGTTGTGGCGATTTCGGAGACATGGGTAGAGCAGGGACAGGAATGGTTGTTGCAAGTTCCAGGATTTAGATGTTTCTGTAAGAACAGAGAAGATGGTAAAAGAGGGAGGGGTGTGGCATTGTTAACCAAGGAAAGTATTACGCCGGTAGAAAGGACGTTTGAGGACTCATCTACTGAGGTAGTATGGGCCGAGGTTAGGAACAGGAGAGGAGAGGTCACCCTGTTGGGAGTTGTCTATAGACCTCCGAATAGTTCCAGAGATGTAGAGGAAAGGATTGCAAAGATGATTCTCGACAGGAGCGAGAGTAACAGGGTAGTTGTTATGGGGGACTTTAACTTTCCAAATATTGACTGGAAATACTATAGTTCGAGTACTATAGATGGGTCAATTTTTGTGCAGTGCGTGCAGGAGGGCTTTCTGACACAGTATGTAGACAGGTGTTAGATTTAGATGTAGGTGAGCACTTTGGTGATAGTGATCACAATTCGGTTATGTTTACTTTAGCAATGGGCAGGGATAGGTATATACCGCAAGGCAAGAATTATAGCTGGGGCAAAGGCAATTATAATGCTATTCGGCAAGATTTAGGATGTATCGGATGGGGAAGGAAACTGCAGGGGATGGGTACAATCGAAATGTGGAGCTTTTTCAAGGAACAGCTACTGCGTGTCCTTGATAAGTATGTACCTGTCAGGCAGGGAGGAAGTTGTCGAGCAAGGGAACCGTGGTTTACTAAGGAAGTTGAAGCACTTGTCAAGAGGAAAAAGAAGGCTTATGTTAGGATGAGACATGAAGGCTCAGTTAGGGCACTTGAGAGTTACAAGTTAGCCAGGAAGGACCTAAAGGGAGAGTTAAGAAGAGCGAGGAGAGGACACGAAAAGTCGTTGGCGGATAGGATCAAGGAAAACCCTAAGGCTTTCTATAGGTATATCAGGAACAAAAGAATGACTAGAGTAAGATTAGGGCCAATGAAGGATAGTAGTGGAAAGTTGTGTGTGGAATCAGAGGAGATAGGGGAAGCGTTAAATGGATATTTTTCGTCAGTGTTTACACTGGAGAAAGACAATGTTGTCGAGGAGAATACTCAGGTTCAGTCGACCAGGCTAGATGGAATTGAGGTTCACAAGGAGGAGGTGTTAGCAATTTTGGAAAGTGTAAAAATAGATAAGTCCCCTGGGCCAGATAGGATTTATCCTAGGATTCTCTGGGAAGCCAGGGAGGAGATTGCAGAGCCTTTGTCCTTGATGTTTATGTTGTCTTTGTCGACAGGAATAGTGCCGGAAGACTGGAGGATAGCAAATGTTGTCCCCTTGTTCAAGAAGGGGAGTAGAGACAACCCTGGTAATTATAGACCTGTGAGCCTTACTTCGGTTGTGGGTAAAATGTTGGAAAAGGTTATAAGAGATAGGGTTTATAATCATCTTGAAAAGAACAAGTTGATTAGCGATAGTCAACACGGTTTTGTGACGGGTAGGTCATGCCTCACAAACCTTATTGAGTTTTTTGAGAAGGTGACCAAACAGGTGGATGAGGGTAAAGCGGTTGATGTGGTGTATATGGATTTCAGTAAGGCGTTTGATAAGGTTCCACACGGTAGGCTATTGCAGAAAATAAGGAAGTATGGGATTGAAGGTGATTTAGCGGTTTGGATCAGTAATTGGCTAGCTGAAAGAAGACAGAGGGTGGTGGTTGATGGCAAATGTTCATCCTGGAGTTCAGTTACTAGTGGTGTACTGCAAGGATCTGTTTTGGGGCCACTGCTGTTTGTCATTTTTATAAATGACCTGGAAGAGGGTGTAGAAGGATGGGTTAGTAAATTTGCAGATGACGCGAAGGTCGGTGGAGTTGTGGATTATGCTGAAGGATGTTATAGGATACAGAGGGACATAGATAAGCTGCAAGAGCTGGGCTGAGAGGTGGCAGATGGAGTTTAATGCGGAAAAGTGTGAGGTGGTTCACTTTGGAAGGAGTAACAGGAATGCAGAGTACTGGGCTAATGGCAAGATTCTTGGTAGTGTAGATGAACAGAGAGATCTCGGCATCCAGGTACATAAATCCTGAAAGTTGCCACCCAGGTTAATAGGGCTGTTAAGAAGGCATATGGTGTGCTAGCCTTTATCAGTAGGGGGATTGAGTTTCGGAGCCACAAGGTCATGCTGCAGCTGTACATAACTCTGGTGCGGCCGCTCCTGGAGTACTGCGTGCAGTTCTGGTCACCACATTATAGGAAGGATGTGGAAGCTTTGGAAAGGGTTCAGAGGAGATTTACTAGGATGTTGCCTGGTATGGAGGGAAGGTCTTATGAGGAAAGGCTCAGGGACTTGAGGTTGTTTTCGTCAGAGAGGAGAAGGCTGAGAGGTGACTTAATAGAGACATATAAGATAGTCAGAGGGTTAGATAGGGTGGACAGTGAGAGTCTCTTTCCTTGAATGGGGATGACCAACACGAGGGGACATAGCTTTAAATTGAGGGGTAGTAGATATAGGACAGATGTCAGAGGCAGTTTCTTTACTCAGAGAGTAGTAGGGGTGTTGAACGCCCTGCCTGCAACAGTAGTAGACTCGCCAACTTTAAGGGCATTTAAGTGGTTGCTGGATAGACGTATGGATGAAAATTGAATAGTGTAGGTCAGATAGGATTCAGATGGTTTCACAGGTCGGCGCAACATCGAGGGCCGAAGGGCCCGTACTGCGCTGTAATGTTCTATGTTCTATGTTCTAAGAGGATGATAACCAATATGCCGCTGGAATCAATGATTTATTGAAGGAGGAGATCTGAACCTTGCTTTACTTGTTGAAGAAGTGATGAGGGATAAATTCCCGTACCAGCCTCCCCGAACAGGCACCGGAATGTGGCGACTAGGGGCTTTTCACAGTAAGTTCATTTGAAGCCTACTTGTGACAATAAGCGATTTTCATTTCATTTTCATTTCATATTGTCCAAGGCAATGGGGAGAATCCCCGTTATTTATTTATTTCCATGCAATTCACACAATACAAATGATCACAGTCACAGCATTTACAAGTGCAAGATTCAAATTGTTGTTTGAATGGGAGAGGGAGATTGTAAATATTTCCTTCAAGCTTAACTACCTTCGAGGAGAGAGAAGGAGGCAGAGGAGTATGCAAATCGTGACCTATTCAGAGAAAAGCTGAATCATCTTCTAATCGACTGAAATGCATTGCTAACAGTTGTACCCATACTGGACATTGAAAAGTGGAGACCCTTTCATGTCACGGTACACCTCTGAGTTAAGAATGAGGCTCCTGACGGTGCTGTCAGTGACACCCTGCAACATAGATTAGCCTGCAATCCTATTCAAGTCATGTGTTCACTCTGCCTGCTTCTCTCTGGCAAGATGGAATAACATGTATTCTTCTCTCAGTGATCTCCTTCATGCAACAGTTGACAGCAAACTGGGAGATGTGTTGTTCCAGACTGGAAGGAGCCAGCTTCATAACCATCATGACCATGGTCCCCTTCACAGTTACCAGCAATGCCGTCCTTTTTCTGTCCTGAGATTGCAACAGGTGACACAATTCAGTCACAACTTCCTTACGGAAGTGGAGACATCTGGCACAGACTTCCTCACTGAGGTTTGGTCGGAGAATTACTCTCTAAGTTCCAAGGCTGATATGTCCTCTTGTTTAGAGCCTTTCCCCTTCCCTCCTGCTCCCTCTTCCAGCAGCTCGTTCTGTTCTGTGTTGCCTCAGCTTATTCACCCTGTCTTGCTGTAAGAATGCAAATTATTACACCCATGTCTGGAGGAACTGGTTTGTGCAGAATCCTTAACATAAGTGTCATAATATACACCAGTATATCATGGTGCAGACACACACTGATGGACATACACAGGGACCAATCAACATGTACAAACACCGCAGCCAATCACCAGTTAGAATACACCCATTATAAAGGCAGAGGGCACCACGGTTCCCGCTCAATCTGGGTGCTGCCTCTGAGTGTAACAAGAACTCATCCAGCCCAGCACAGACTTACAACACGTGCTGAGAGCATCAACTAGTTCAGACAAGGCTTAGGTATCTAGTTTAAGTTAGCATCATTTACACCCACAGTCATCGTGTGTTAGTTAGTTAGAAGTAGTTAATAAAATTGAGTTGAACCTTCATCAATGTTGGAGGTGTCTGTTCATCTCTCAAGTCTACACTAGCCAACACTTCATGGTACCAGGAGTTGAGGGATGCTCGCACTTCTGAGACCTACCTTTCGGTGATCTGCCTTCCACCAGTCTCGCGCCATCCTACAGAATGGACTCCGTTCGCCCACCGCCGCCTCTCCGCATTGCAGGGAATCTGGGCTCGAACTGGAAACTTGTCAAACAGCGCTTCCAGCTGTACCTCGAAGCTAGGGATCTGGAAGCTGCCTCGGACGCACGGAAGATTGCTCTCTTCCTCTTCACAGCCGGTGACCATGCTCTGCACATTTACAACTCGCTCACCTTCGATGAGGGGGAGGACAAATCAAAGTTCAAGGCCATAATTCTGAAGTTTGACAGCCACTGCGCGGTTGAGGTCAACGAGAGCTTCGAGAGGTACATGTTTCAGCAGCGAACTCAGGGTATGGATGAGGCTTTCCAGTCCTTTATCACCCACCTCCGTGTCCTTGCGCAGTCCTGCAAATACGGGTCCACCTCTGACTCCATGCTCCGTGACCAGATTGTTTTTGGTGTTCAATCTGAGCCCCTGCGCCAGCAGCTACTAAAAGTAAAGCAGCCGACTCTCTCTACGGCCATTGAGACCTGTGTGCTTCATGAACATGCCTCCACACGCTACTCCTGCATCCAGGCTGCTGAAACGGCGCGGCAAGCCCCTTACGACGCAGAACGGGTCCAAATGATTAAATCATTTCAGGCTCTGGATCTGAACGATGGCGGCCATTTCGCGCGTTTTCGCGGAGTCCCGCGCTTACACACAGCGAGCGTGCTGACGTCACGGAACGCTTCGTGCAGGTGCGTGGTACGCTGGATCGCCCCGCGCATGCGCAGTGGCGCGATGAACATCCCGACGCTCCGGTAAGCGGCAACTGCGGCTCCGGCCACTTAAAGCGGCAATGTCCCGCAAAGTCCCGACGCTGCCTGTAGTGTGGCAAACGAGGCCACTACGCTGCAATGTGCAGATCTTCCATGCCTGCTGCTTTTCGAAGGTCCACCCAGCCCCACAGAGATGTCAGGGCTATCCAGCCTGCCATCAATGAACCTACAACAGACCTTGCTTCCAACTGTGCCTGCAGTGACCCACAGATCCCGTTCCAAATCGGTGTCGTTACTACGAACAGGATAGTCCCCAAAAGTGGCACTGAACTCATCCACGTCCACAGCGTCAGCCAGGATGATGAGTGGTGTGCCACCCTTACGGTCAACCGGTCCCCTGTCAGGTTCGGCCTGGACACTGGCGCTTCTGCCAATCTCATTGCGTCGTCTGATTTTCGCAAGCTCTGCGTACAGCCTGCTGGCCTGCCAACTGCGTGTAAATTGCTGGACTACAATGGCAATGCCATCGCCGCCAGCGACTCCTGCTGCCTTGAGGTGACGCATCGTGCTCACACAGCCATTCTCCCTTTCGAGATTGTTGCTGCCTCAAAAGCCTCCTTGCTTGGTGCGCAGGCATGCAAGCTGCTCCACTTAGTGCAGAGAGTACACTCTCTCTCTTCAAGCAATGTGTCTGCATCCTCTGACACGGACTTCAGGGCGCAACTCGACTCCATCATCCAGCTATACCGTGATGTTTTCGAAGGCATGGGCATGCTCCCTTACACGTACAAAATCTTACACAAGTCCAATGCCACGCCTGTCGTTCACGCACCTCGCAGAGTCCCAGCGCCCCTCAAGGACCGCCTCAAGCAACAGCTCCAGGACCTCCAGGACCAAGGAGTCATCTCTAGGGTCACGGAACCCACAGACTGGGTAAGCTTCATGGTCTGCGTCAAGAAGCCGTCCGGCGAGCTGCGGATCTGTATTGATCCTAAAGATCTGAATCAGAATATCATGTGGGAGCACTACCCGATTCTGAAACGTAATGAGCTCACGTCCGAGATGGCCCATGCCAAACTATTCTCAAAACTGGATGCCTCGAAGGGTTTCTGGCAGATCCAACTAGATGAGTCTAGCAGGAAGCTGTGTACGTTCAACACACCCTTTGGCAGGTTCTGCTACAACCGGATGCCATTCGGCATCATCTCTGCGTCCGAAGTTTTCCACCGGATCATGGAGCAGTTGATGGAGGGGATCGACGGCATCCAGGTATATATCGACGACATTATTATCTGGTCAACCACCCCACAGGAACACATTACCCGCCTTCAGCGTGTTTTCAGGCGCATGCACGAACACGGGCTCCGCCTCAATAGGGCCAAATGCTCCTCGGCCAGTCGAGTATCAAGTTTCTGGGGGATCACATCTCCCACCAGGGGGTGCGTCCGTACGAGGACAAGATTGCAGCAATCACATCCATGAAGACGCCTGAGGACGAGAAAGCGGTCCTCCGGTTCCTGGGGATGGTGTCTTTCCTCAGGAAGTTCATCCCGAATCTCGCCTCACACACCACGGTCCTCAGAGGCCTGATTCGCAAAACCACAGATTTCCGATGGCTCCCCGCTCACGAGCGTGAATGGCAGGAGCTGAAGGCCAAGCTTTCCACGGCCCCAGTGTTGGCTTTTTTCGGCCCGACCAATGAGACCAAAATCTCTACTGATGCCAGTCCGTCGGGGATTGGTGTCGTGCTCCTGCAACGAGACGAGGCCTCGTCATGGGCCCCCGTTGCGTATGCGTCGAGGGCGATGACTCCCACAGAGCAGCGCTATGCGCAAATTGAGAAAGAGTGTCTCGGCCTTCTCACTGGCGTCGTGAAGTTCCACGACTACGTCTATGGACTTCCGCAGTTCACGGTTGAAACCGACCACTGCCCCCTTGTAAATATTATCAAAAGGGACTTTAATGACACGACGCCTCGCCTCCAGCGTATCCTACTCAAGCTGCACAGGTACGACTTTCAACTGGTCTATACCCATGGCAAGGACCTTGCCGTTGCCGATGCCCTCTCAAGGTCGATCACAACTCCGTATGATCATGACGGCTTCATTTGCCAAATAGATGCTCACGTTCAGTTTTCAGCCTCCCATTTGCCAGCTACGGATGCACGACTGATGCAAATTCGCCGCGAGACAGCGGCTGATCCACTTCTGCAGCGGGTGATGTGCCTAATGTCAGACGGGTGGCTCAAGGGCCAATGCCCGCAATTTTACAACGTCCACGATGACCTGGCGGTTGTCGATGGGGTGCTCCTGAAATTGGATCGCATCGTCATTCCACAAAGCATGCGCCAGCTGCTGTTGGAGCAACTCCATGAAGGCCATTTAGGAATCGAGAAATGCTGCCGCAGGGCTAGAGAAGCCGTCTACTGGCCGGGCATCAATGATGACATCGCCAATGTGGTGCTCAACTGCTCTACCTGCCAGCGTTTTCAGCCCGCCCAACCACGGGAGACCCTGATGCCCCATGAGCTCGTCACATCGCCTTGGATCAAAGTGGGCATCGACTTGTTCCATGCATTGGGCAGGGACTACATCATCATCGACTATTTCTCCAGTTTCCCGGAGGTCATCAGGCTGCACGATCTCACATCCTCGGCTGTGATCAGGGCTTGTAAGGAGACATTTGCCCGACATGGCATTTCGCTGACGGTCATGTCGGACAATGGCCCCTGTTTTGCGAGCCAGGAATGGGCCGGCTTTGCCCGACACTACAACTTCGCGCATGTTACGTCCAGTCCCCTGTACCCCCAATCCAATGGGAAGGCAGAAAAGGGGGTCCACATCGTTAAGCGGCTCCTCAGCAAGGCCGCCGACACCGGCTCAGATTTCCATCTTGCTCTGCTGGCCTATCGCTCCGCCCCGCTCTCCACCGGCCTGTCGCCTGCTCAGCTGCTAATGAACCGCACCCTCAGAATGATGGTGCCATCAATTCTCACTCCCAACCTCGATTATGTCCCCGTGCTCCACCGCATGCACATGTCTCAACTGCAGCAGAAAACTTCCTACGGCTCACGGGCTGCTGACCTTCCCGACATCCATCCACACGACAAGGTTCGCATCCACCTCCCGGATGGTGGCTGGTCTGCGCCTGCTGTCGTTCTAAGGCAGGTGGCCCCCCGCTCCTTCCTGGTCCGCTTACAGAATGGATCCATTCGGCGCTGCAACAGGCGTGCTCTTCACCTGGTTCCAGGGTCGTCATGGGATCATCCGACCAGCTCTTCTACTGATCCCGCTGTGGACTGTGTGGCGCTTCTGGTCGCTCTGCCTGCCCCTGACAGTGCTGCAGCCCTCCCGGCCCCTGAGGCACCAGCCATTGCCCCACCCTTGAGGCGGTCAACCAGAGTTCGTCACCCACCTCAGAGACTGAATTTATGAATTCTGAACACACGTGGACTCTCTGAAATGTATTTTTTTTCCTATATCCTTTATTGTTGCATTCGTTATCCAGTGATTTGTAAATAGATTTGTTGGTTGTTCTAGTTCATGGTAGTCATCTGCACCAGGCACCTTCCTCTGTAAATAGTCTTGTTCCCTGTATAAAGCTTTGTACATATGTCTTCGCACCTCACACGTAGCTAGGTACATTCTCCACACACCCACACTATTTATTATCACATGCCTATATCAACATTTTTTTAAAAAGGGGGGATGTCATAATATACACCAGTATATCATGGTGCAGACACACACTGATGGACATACACAGGGACCAATCAACATGTACAAACACCGCAGCCAATCACCAGTTAGAATACACACACTTTAAAGGCAGAGGGACTTCAACAGAGGGACTTCAACCTTTAAAGGCACTTCAACAGAGAGATCTCGGCATCCAGGTACATAAATCCCTGAAAGTTGCCACCCAGGTTAATAGGGCTGTTAAGAAGGCATATGGTGTGCTAGCCTTTATAAGCAGGGGGATTGAGTTTCGGAACCACAAGGTCATGCTGCAGCTGTACATAACTCTGGTGCGGCCGCTCCTGGAGTACTGCATGCAGTTCTGGTCACCACATTATAGGAAGGATGTGGAAGCTTTGGAAAGGGTTCAGAGGAGATTTACTAGGATGTTGCCTGGTATGGAGGGAAGGTCTTATGAGGAAAGGCTCAGGGACTTGAGGTTGTTTTCGTCAGAGAGGAGAAGGCTGAGAGGTGACTTAATAGAGACATATAAGATAGTCAGAGGGTTAGATAGGGTGGACAGTGAGAGTCTCTTTCCTCGAATGGGGATGACCAACACGAGGGGACATAGCTTTAAATTGAGGGGTAGTAGATATAGGACAGATGTCAGAGGCAGTTTCTTTACTCAGAGAGTAGTAGGGGTGTGGAACGCCCTGCCTGCAACAGTAGTAGACTCGCCAACTTTAAGGGCATTTAAGTGGTCACTGGATAGACATATGGATGAAAATGGAATAGTGTAGGTCAGATAGGCTTCAGATGGTTTCACAGGTCGGCGCAACATTGAGGGCCGAAGGGCCCGTACTGCACTGTAGTGTTCTATGTTCTATGTTCTATGTTCTAGGGCACCACGGTTCCCGCTCAATCTGGGTGCTGTCTCTGAGTGTAACAAGAACTCATCCAGCCCAGCACAGACTTACAACACGTGCTGAGAGAATCAACTGGTTCGGACGAGGCTTAGGTCTCTAGTTTAAGTTAGCATCATTTACACCCACAGTCATCATGTGTTAGTTAGTTAGAAGTAGTTAATAAAATTGAGTTGAAACTTTATCAGTGTTGGAAGTGTCTGTTTATCTCTCAAGTCTACACTAGCCAACACTTCAATAAGTACATAAGAACTCGGAGCAGGAGTAGGCCATCTGGCCCCTCGAGCCTGCTCTGCCATTCGATAAGATCATGGCTGATCGTTTTGTGGACTCATCTTCACTTATCCGCCGCTAGCCATAACCCTTAATTTCTTTACTGTTCAAAAATCTATCTATTTTTGTGTTAACATCAGCATAAAGTCCTTCAGCACAATGTTCTGGCATGGATAGTATGAGGAGTCAGGGAGAGTGGTGGGGCATGGGTTGGCACTGAGTTGGCATGGAGGGTACAGAGGCCATGAGGAGTGGCTGAAGGGGGAATGGGTAAGACTCCAGTTACTCCAGAATCTGGACTATAGATCATGACTCTTCGAAGGGATCATAAACCACATGGAAAGTTAGCCTAAGTTCCCAAATGTTACAGTGAGCTGGAAAATGCCTAACCTTTTAATGGAGCCAGCTAGGTCGGAACAAATGGTGCAGTCTTGTTGCTTGTGCCATTTTTAAATGGCTCAGGGTATTCCCAACTGTGCGAAAATCTGGACTTTTATATCATAAGAAGGAGAGGTAAAACAAGGAGCCAAAATTGGGCCATTTTCCATTAATATTGAGTTGAGCTTTTGAGGGCAATGACCTCATTCAGAGTCCTTTGCTGTTACCAAGGTGATGATATTATTGTCTATCCATCATACTTCATGTGTCACGCATGTACATTTCAGTGCCATGCTTAATAAAGAAAAGAAGTATTTCAAGAAAGGAACGATAGGCAGAAAATCTTCAGCTGGGTATTTCTGTCCTTGCAGCTGGGCATTTGCCAATAGTTGTCAAGCAGTAACCATCCACCACTCACAAAAACTAGCCTCACGTTAATTCCCCTGCAACAGCAGGCAGTGCGGCCTTTGAGGGATAGGCCACGCTGAAGAGGAGTTCACATCAACAGCAGAATAAAGCATCGGAAATAACAAAGTATAATATTTCTGCCCTTTTAAACAGTTTGTTCAGTCAGGCTTCAGTGACAAATACAGGTATAAATACATACCCTACCTTTAGGCACACACATATATACATAAACATATATAGCAATTTGCTGGCCTACATGCACCTGTAACTACATATGTAAAGGGATTCAGATCTGGACTGCTATAGGCACGGGGATACCAATCCTGCATTCCCATGCTCCTGTGCCAGGTTTTCCAAATGTCTGCTCAGAATATCTTCAGTTCAGTCAGCTCAGAAGCTCATATAATGCTTGGCCAGGTTCTCTGATAATCACCCAGGATCTTAGTGGCCTTTTTATTAGCTCGCGGCCTGGCTGACTCAGGTATTTGGTCACAGTCAGCCCCTTTACAGGTTAGTGTGTGCCAGTTGTGACTGCGAGGGAAGCAGCAGAGGACAAAATGGGATAAGATAGCAAAGAGAGATAGAGAGAAATATGGTCGCCTTCATACAAAATGTAAGTATTATTAACACATTTTAGTTCAGATTGCAGAAAGCTCATTTTCCCCTGCAGAATACATATCTCCTCCTCAGTCTTTGATCCTACACATCCCATCATTAAGGATGGTGAATATTTTATGCTTCTCATAGCTCATGTACAGTACATATTCCTCCATGATTCCTGCATAAAGAATCTCTGCTCATATACTCATTACATAATTCCCATAATGAAATAAAACTACCAATGTGCTTCACAAAAGTTTAATTAAAGTAAACCTGACACCGAGTCACATAACGCGATATCATAACAGGTGACAAATACTTCAACCGAAAAGCTAGGTTATGAGGTGTGCCTTAAAGGAGAGAGAGAGAGAGAGATGGAGAAATGGAGAGATTTAGAGACAGAATTCCGGATCTTAAGGCCCAGACAGCTGAAGGCTGTGATGAGGTGAAGAGAATCGGGGAGAACAGAGATTTAGGGGAGTTGTAGGGCTGGAGCAGATTGCAGAGATTTAAAAAATAAATACATTTAGAGTACCCAATTCATTTTTTCCAATTAAGGGGCAATTTAGTGTGGTCAATCCACCTACCCAGGGTTGTGGGGGGCGGGGGGTGAAACCCACGCAAACACAGGAAGAATGGGCAAACTCCACACGATCTATAGTCCTGATTCTGGAGTAACTGGAGTCTTACCCATGCCCCCTTCAGCCACCCCTCATGGCCATCTATACCCTCCATGCCAACTCAGTGCCAACCCATGCCCCACCACTCTCCCTGACTCCTCATACTATCCATGCCAGAACATTGCCAACTAATGCATCTTGCTTGCCCATTGACCTAGTCTGCACCACGTGCATAACCAATTGGCTAGATAATAATAATGGCAAGTGTGGAACTGCTGAGAAAAAAAACCACCCTTTCAGGATTGTTCTTTAAGACATCTAAGGTTCAACATGTCCTGATTATAACTGCTTAGCTGAAAGCTCAGAGCAATACAACAGTTAACTCAAATTGTTACCCTCAAGCTGGGATCGAACCTGGGACCTTGGTGCCATGAGGCAGCAGTGCTACCCACTGCGCCACTGTGCTGCCCTTGCAGATTGCAAAGATAAGGAGAGGCAAGGCCATGGAGGGATTTGCAAACACAGATGTGAATCTTAAAATCAAGGTGTGGTTGACTAGAGGCAGTGTAAACCAATGAGCAGAGCGGTGATAGCGAACGGCACTTGGTGCCAGATACAAACACTGGTAGCAGAGTTTTGGATGACCTCAAGTTTACAGAGGATAGAATGTGGGAGTCAGCCAAGAGTGAAGGAATGAGTGACGGTTTCAGTTAGGCAAGGGTGAAACTTGACAATGCTAAGGGGGTTGAAATTGACATCCTTCGTGGTAGCATGAAGATGAGGTCGGAAGTTGTGACTTTATTGGCCTAATCTCAGACTCTTACCAGGGATGGAATCACTAGCTAGGGAATGGAATTTGTAATGGGATCTGAAAACAATGGGCATGATTCAGCGACCATGTTACACCCGGCATGGATTCGGGGGGGGCTTGGGAAGTAACAGTAAGAAGTCTTACAGCACCAGGTTAAAGTCCAACATGTTTGTTTCAAACACAAGCTTTCGGAGCACTGCTCCTTCCTCAAGTGAATGGGCCTGAGTCATTCTCATTCACCTGAGGAAGAAGCTGCGCTCTGAAAGCGAATGTTTGAAACAAACCTGTTGGACTTTAACCTGGTGTTGTAAGACTTCTTACTGTGCTCACCCCAGTCCAACGCCGGCATCTCCACATCTCGGGAAGTAACGGGAAAGGGTAAAATCAAGATTTGCGCTGTGTGTGAACCCAGCCCCTTCCTGATGGCAAGTTACAGATCTCGCCCCAAAATGGCGAGAATATCACAAACCCTCATTTGCATTCATTCCAATCTCATTGACAGGATTGATGCCGAAAGAGGTGACCTTCCGGGAATTGCCGGCACCCCTGCGGGAAGTCATGCGGGCGTCATTCAGCACCCCTTTTCAAAAATGGGAACCTGGTGGAATTAACACTGAGGGGAAGTGAGGATGTGAGTAGCCATTTCCACTTTCCGGCAAGCAACTCAAGGAGCTGCTGCCTCAGTGGTTGGGGAGCTGGGGGAATGGGGGACCCTTCAGGGGTTGGGCTTGGTCAAAGGGCTGAAGTGTTCCAGATCGGCGTTGGCCCTGATTTGATTTATTTAGATTTATTGTCACATGTACCGAAGAATAGTGAAAAGTATTTTTCTGCGGCCAAGGGAACATACACAGTACGTACATAGTAGACAAAAAGAGAATAATCAACAGAGTACATTGACAAATGGTACATTGACAAACAGTGATTGGTTACAATGCAGAAAAAGGGCCCAAATAAAGCAAATACTTGAGCAAGAGCAGCGAAGGACTCTGGTGCAAGGGGGTGAGGGAACTTTCATCTGTGAGGCCTTCAAGCCATCTTTTAATATTGTATAGACCCATAATAGAGGCAACCACAGCTTCTGTCTGTCTGTCCTACCAAACACTTCCAAGACAGCCTTGCTGCGGCTTTTATCTTGAAACTCAATTTCACTCCCTTTGACGGTGAGCAGCCCCTGGCTTCACAGCTGTGGCCTATTTCAAATAAAGAATTGAACTTGCTAGTTACTTTATTTTTCATTTTAATTTTTAAAAATTTGAAGTGCCCAATTAATTATTTTTTTCCAATTAAGGGGCAATTTAGCGTGGCCAATCCACCTACCCTGCACATCTTTGGGTTGTGGGGGCAAGAGCCCATGGACACAGGGAGAATGTGCAAACACAGTGACCTCGGGCCAGGATTGAACCCGGGTCCTCAGCGCTGTGAGGCAGCAATGCTAACTATTGCACCACCATGCTGCCTGCCATGTTAGTTATGAGAGCACTTCACGCTCCTTAACACTCAAGTGTCTCCTCATGGGCAATGTAGCACACTGCATGTCCAGCTCCCTGAACACTGTGCCTGTACTCTAGGAGCGTCAGCATCATAGAGGCAGCTGCCAGCAATCAAACACTAAAGATCAGAGCTTCACCACTGAGGATCCTCTCGAAAACTAAACGGTAAGTGTGTGGATGAGGGGAGGGAAGCTGAGCACGATCTCCCTATTGTTGCCGGCAGCATTCTGGCGTCTGGGGTCCGGGGGCTACCGGTGTGGACGGGGGGGTGAGTGTGGAGATAATGGTTTGTCAGCACAATTGGCTCGCTGGATGGCATTCTGAGAGGAGGCAGCGCAGTTATGGAAAGAGTGAGGGAGCCTTGGGGAATTTGAGGGTGCCGGGATGGAAGCCCTAACTGATTGTCAGTCTGGCTCCTTCTCCAATTCCTCCCAGGTAAAGCTATGTTTGCTGGAGTTGATGGTGGCAACCGAGGTGGCAGCAGCGACAACACAGGCTGGAGGCGGCACCTCATGGGCAGGGGGCCATAGGACACCCTGAAGACCCGGCCACCCATCAGGCTGAGGAGGGACCAGAAGGGGAGGCCTGCAGCAGCCCAAAGTTTACTGGCATTGGTCATTCAATGAGCTAACAGGCACCATGTGGTGCAGAAAACTGCATCTCAGCAGAGAAACAGTGTGGCACCTGTACCACGTCCTCGCGGACATGGCACCCCATGGAGCAGGAGGACACCCATTCCCAGTGGCCGTGAAGGTCACCGCATCCCTCAACGTCTATGTCATCGGGTCATTCCAGGGCTCGAGCCGTGACCTATGTGGCATATCTCAATCATCCGCCCACAGGTGCATCCAGGAGGTGACAGATACTCCGTATGCCTGGGTATCAGACTATATCACCTTCGAGGTGGACCAGGCCCACCAAGATGCCCAAGCTGCAGGATTCGCCATCATCTCCGAGATGCCCCATGTCCAGGAGGTGATCAATGTCGCCCATGTCGCTCTGCGGGCACTGGAGCATCAGGTAGTGCCCTATATTACCAGGAAGGGTACCACTCCCTGAATGGTTTAGCTCACTCGGCTAAATCGCTGGATTTTAAAGCAGACCAAGCAGGCCAGCAGCACGGTTCAATTCCCGTACCAGCCTCCTCTGACAGGTGCCGAAATGTGGCGATTAGGGGCTTTTCACAGTAACTTCATTGAAGCCTACTCGTGACAATAAAGCCATTTTCATTTCATTTCCATTTCATTTCATTTTCATGTTCAGATCACGCTCGGCCACCATCTCAGAATCATCCACGTATGTGCCTGTTACCCTGGGAGCATGCATTTCTTAAATATGTTTTAATTGAGTTTTCATATTTTATATCCAACACAAAAATGACAAAACAGCACCAATAACCAACACATATATTCACAAGCGAGTAACTTCACAACAGCTGTGGCCATGACTCCTTTAGTTTTACAATTCCCAATCGGGCCAGCACACGTATTTTGGTTAATAATAATCTTTATTATTGTCACAAGTAGGCTTACATTAACACTGCAATGAAGTTACTGTGAAAAGCCCCTTGTTGCCACATTCCGGTGCCTATTTGGATGCACTGAGGGAGAGCTCAGAATTTCCAATTCACCTAACATCCGTCTTTCGGGACTTGTGGGAGGAAACCAGCGAACCCGGAGGAAACCCACGCAGACACAGGGAGAGCATGCAGATTCCACACAATGACCCAAGCCGGGAATCGAACCTGGGACCCTAGCGCTATGAAGCAACAGTGATAACCACTGTCCTTCTACAGACTTTTATTTACAATTTGGTTTGGCCCTTAGCTTACCCTCGTACCGCTCCCTTGCAGCTTTGACCCCCTTGCTTGTCCGTCATGTTTCTTTTATGGGCCTTTGTTCCCCCCTCCCCTTCCCCTCCCCCCCAACCAACGGGCCCCTTCCCTCCCCCCCCCCCCCCCCCACCCCCCTCCCCCAACCTCCTTCCCTCCTCTCTTTCCTTTTCCTCTCTATCTCTTGGCTTGCCTGTGTCTCCCCCCCCCCCCCCCCCCCCTTTACTCTACTGTATCAGCCTGTGCAGTGCCTCTGTGCCTGGTTCCTTCTCCCATTTTTTCCTTGTCTCATCCAGTGGGGAGCATACCTCCCCCAGTAGTCGCCCGGACATGTCTGCATCATTCTCTGCCCCGAGGTCACCAGTGCCCAGCAGTTCTTTTGCTAACGAGTGTCCTGGTATCTGGGGGCACGACATAGTTTCCTTACGGAGGAAGGTTTTGACCTGAATGTATCTCAGGACATTTCCTCTTGGTAACTGGAACATCTCTGCGAGTTCCCCAGGGTCACTACTCTATCGTCCTTGTACATGTCCCTAACCGTCAGTGTCCCCTTGTCCTGTCTCCACCTTTTGACGGTCGGCATCTATTACTGCGGGAGTGAACCTGTTGATGCCAAGGTGCCTCTTACTATTGCGTCTGCAGTGCCAGTGCTGGTGTAAATTATTTGTAGAAGTCTGTGCCTGTGCCTGGAGCCAGGGACTCCAGTCAACTTACCAGTGTCAATGGCATCATTGTGCCACCCTGTTCTGTTTGCTGTCCTTGAGATGCACCGGTGTCGGGGGGGGGGGGGGGGGATTCAAACAAAATGGAGACTGCCGTAGTCTCCTTGATGGCAGGCCGGGGGTTGGCCTTGAGTGCTTCCTCCCCCATGATGGTGCCTGTAGGGCCCTGGGGGACTCCATGGGACAAAGGGGAAGCTGGAGTGAGTCATCTGGTGCGCCAGTCCTGGCGGCTCTCCGTTGTCTGCACCATGGTGTCGATGCACTCAGTGACGCTCCTCAGTGACTGGGCCATGCTGCGCAGTGCGGTGGCAATGTCCACCTGTGTCTGGGACACGTCCCTCAGTGACAGGGACATGATGTTGAGGCCCTCAGCCTTGGTCGTCATGGACTGAGCTATGCCTTGCACATCACCACGTGCTCCAGGTTTTCCACTGAAGTCACCACCCCAGCAGTGTTGACGTTGGCGCCATCTCCTGTGCCTTTAGCCTTTGGGCTCCTCCAATCGGCTTTGCCGTTACTGAAATATCGCTGACACACCCTCCTGAATCGCAAGGCTGTGTCCTATCATCTGCATCAACTCTGGGATAACCTTGTCCAGAGGCTTGGCTTCTTGCTGGGACCCGGCTGAGACCTGGGATCCAGCAGACCGCCGACTGTTGACTCCTTTGGATGCCACTGCCTCCACCTGATGTGCATCAGCAATTGTGTGGTGCTCCCAGATTGTGCCCCAGAAGCCTGTCCACTAATATCACCCACCGAGGTGAGTGTTTCTGCGCTGGTAGAAGGTGGGGCAAGAGATGTGATGTCCTGATGGCAGTTTCCTTGGAGCCTCTTTTTGCACTGTAGGGATTCTATGATTTTTGAATCAATTCTCAGTCACAGACAACCAGATTGAAAGACTTTCAGGCAAGTTCTCATGTGACACCAGGAGGCACAGATGAAGGAGACAGAAAGAGTCAGATATCAGGGCCCCGGACAGATGGCAGTTTGGTGATTGGTTGGAAACATGAGAGTGGGCAAGACTGCGGTTTCCAATCAAGGCAGATTGGTGTGGGGGTGGGGTTGGAGGGTATAATTTGTCGACTGCTGGAAGGGTACGACAATGGTGGCCCAATCCTGGAGACGTTAACAGGTTAATTTGGAGGGATAGATGGGGATAAACATTCCTGTTCCTCTTGGCCCACAAACAATGCTGGAAAGTAACTAATCTGTTCAATCCAATTGTTCTCACCTCCTGAGGTTTGGTAAATCCCTGCTGGTAAGTGTTAGTTCTGAAACACATAAAACCTTAGGCATACATATCATTAACATTTTTAAATGATAGATCCAACTTCAGAGAGTTTTTACTCACCTTTCCCTAAACCTGCCTCCATTAAACGAGGAGTGAAATCAGGTTGGGATTCCCACTTTTTAGTTCTTATCTCCATCCGCCTAACCCTTACCCTCGAGAGTTAAAACTACCCCGTCTATCATCCAATGAATTTTGAGTGTTATTCAGATAGTCCTTTTCCTCCCAATCTAATATTTTTGCAACTAATAAATGGATTGCTGTATGAGATCCAATTGCTGCTGCAAAAAAGTCTGCGAAAAGGTAGGTGTCTGTTCTTTTATGAGAAACACAACCTTTTTGTCAACTCCTCCAATGTTCAATACCTATTACCCCACTCCCCCCATACTCAACAACTGAAGCCTCTCCCACAACCTGGTAAAAAACTTTTGTCCCTCCAATTTCACTCTGATCACACAAAGTCCAGGATTCTCCAGTCCGCCAGCTCTGTGTCTCTCTCGGCCGCGCGCTGTTCGCTGGCGGTGGGAATCCATCTTCTTGCCAATTGTCAATGGAATTTCCCATGAGAACCACCGAACGATGCCATGAAACCCATTGGCGGGGGTGGGCTGCCAGCCGCAAAATTGAATTGCAGCAACTGGAGATTTCCGGCCAAAATCTGAAACATGGGGTCACACCGGGAAAGGTATTGGGAAGCCCTGCACTACAGGCTGTCTTCAATGGTGGGAGGGATGACCACACCCCATTGGTCAGCTCCTGCCCACTTGAAGTTGAGCAGCCCCAACCAGTAAGGTGTTGACCCTGATCAGTCCACCTACTTTAAAAGGTGCTTAGAACATAGAACATACAGTGCAGAAGGAGGCCATTTGGCCCATCGAGTCTGACCGACCCACTTAAGACCTCACTTCAATCCTATCCCCTAACCCAATAACCCATCCTAACCTTTTTGGACACTAAGGGCAATTTAGCATGGCCAATCCACCTAACCTGCACGTCTTTGAACTGTGGGAGGAAACCGGAGCACCTGGAGGAAACCCACGCAAACACGGGGAGAACATGCAGACTCCACACAGAGTGACCCAACAGGGAATCGAACCTGGGACCCTGGCACTGTGAAGCCATAGCGGTAACCGCTATGCTACCGTGTTGCCCACTTAGAGCTTAGAGTCTCTGCTCCACAATAGACTGGATCCAGGAACACAGGGTGGAATTTTCCAGGTCCACCTGCCACCAGTATTGTCCGTTCCTGCTGAAGGTCAATAGGCTCATGAATGAGCCGGCACATGCCCTGTGGCGGGTCCCACCACAGCAGGGCCGGAAGGTCCCGGCCACAGTGCGGACCACCCAGGCTCAAATTGTTTAGTCAGGAGGTAGAAGGCTGCCAGAGAAATGAAAAGACATATATTCCTCGTGTCCCAATGACCTTTCTCACAAATTTGTTTGCAGTGGTGTCCTGGGGATTAATTTTTCATTCCTGGATATCCCAGGCCAATCCTAGTGGGTTGGCAACCCCTTGACTCTTCAGTGACAGTCCGTCAGTATCAGGTGGATCGTGGTTCCCTTTGGCTGCCCGGGAGAATTTATTTTTTGCTTTTTCTTGTGAGTTTACACCTGATATGAGGAGGGATTGGGATTGAGGATTAGAGTGGTCTTTCTTTTCCATGCTAAGATCCTTGTTAGACTCCACTTGTGACCAATTGGGGGGTCAATTGAGTGTTAGAATCAGGGAGAGTCAGAAGGGCATGTATTCAAGCCCCACTCTAGTGAACCAATCACATTATTTTAGACTAACATAATCTAGGCTGAAACAGCGAGCCATGTACTATGAGAGGTGCCGTCTTTCACGCAAGACATTTTAATGATGCCTCATCTGCCCTCTCAGGTGGGTGCAAAGGTGCAAAGGATCCATGGTATTATTTTGAAGAACAGGGGAGTTCGCCCTGGTCAACGTTCGTTCGTTAACCAACACCACCAAATGATCTGGTCATTATCAAAATGCCATTTATGGGAGCTTGCTGTGCCCAATTTGGCTGCTGTAGCCCCTCCATTGCAACAGGTAATTGTTCTTCAAAAAAGTATCTCAATGGGATTAAGGTGTTTTGTGACATCCTCGGGTTGTGAAAGGTGTAAAGGGAGGTCTTGTGGTGCAGTGGGTAATGTCCCTGCCTCTGAACCAGAAGTTCTGGGTTCGAGTCCCACCCCGGGACTTGATGGTTATGGAAGGTGTGGTCATAATGTGCCCAAAAGGTTTGAGTGACAACCTGCAAAATCCTTCCAATGCAGGCAGTAAGAGTGGGAGAGACTCTCAGCCATGTTTGATGTGGAGTGGTGCCACTCTGGCGACAGGCTAGCGAACTGTTCCAGGAAAACCTCACTATGGAAACAGGCAAGTTTACCTTGTGTGCCGCTGGGTGAGGGAAGAGAAACAGTATAAATGCAAGTTATTTCTTCTTTTTTTTGGACGAAGAATGGGGGAAGGACAGTTCCCCTGTCAGTAGGTCATATTCCTCATTAAGCAATAACCCGTTCACGATCATATTCCCAGTCCTGTGTGTGCTGCATAGTGGTTTCCCTGTGATTCATTCCTTATTCAAGCTGTGTCCACACACATGCCACATGTTGAGTGACCAGACCATTGAACCAACGAGACAGCTAAGACAGGAATTTTGTACTTTCCACTGCAGCAAATGATCAAGTTCAGAGCCATGAAAAATATTTGATGAGAGCTGGAAAATGTAATAGGGGAACAATTCTGAGCCAGTTTCCAGAGCAAATCACACATTCCAAATTATTGATCCAACTGGAGCCTTTGTTGCTGTTGTACAGTTGGGAGTCCTGACATAAACTATCTCCCCTCCCCACTCCCATGGGGAGCCTTAAACGGTAATTTATTGTGCGGAGAGTGGGGCACAATACCTGTGACACAGCAGAAACCACTTGGTCACTGCAGTGTGATCACTGGCAAATTGGTAATCACCAACAAGTTAATTTCACGGCTGAAAGTATTCAGATCGCAAGTATACAAGGTGCCTTCAACTTTGTTTGTAAATAATGGGCCAAACATTGGTTTTATGACCACATGGGCATAAATGTCTTTGAAATTGGCGGGTAAGGTTCCTCCAAGTGCGTCTCTCCAGCGCTTATGCTCATGGTGAATGGACACTTCAAACATGGCCCCATACAGCCTTCCCTAAGCCAAGTTTGAACCAGGTCCCCTTTACCTGATTGGACAATTCATGTGAGAAATAATCTTTATTAATGTCCCAATTATTTTTCTCCATGTTTCCTGGAAGCAGTTTCCTGGAGATTGACCTGAAATCCCTGGTGACTCCAGGACAGTTCCTGAGATTTGGCAAACCTACCCACACCACCGCCACCTTCCACCCCCCCCCCCCCCCCCCCCCCCCATGTCCTCCCTCCTCCCCACCCCTACCACTCTCTCTTCTCCCCACCCCGCCCAACACCCTCACCACCTTAGACTTACATTAGAGCCACTGCAGCTGAGGTAAGTGACCCACTATTGAAATAACTGAAATTCCTGTAGAGGTGATCACAGTTCTCAAGTCCTATTGACATGGGACCCAATACTGGGCCATCCTTGGGCCTCCTGGTTGGGATGTCTGCCGTACGCAGTGCCGATTGGCAGGGTCAAAAATTGGGCTCAGTCCAATTTTCACTCTTAACCCAGACAGGGTAGCCATTTCCTTTTTTTAAAAATAAATTTAGCGTACCCAATGATTATTTTTTCCCAATTAAGGGGCAATTTAGTGTGGCCAATCCACCTAACATACACATATTTGACGCAGACAATGTGCAAACACCACACAGACAATAACCCAGGGCCGGGATTCGAACCCGGATCCTCAGCACCGTAGTCCCAGTGCTAACCACTGCTCCGCCGTGCTGCCCTAGATATTTGCTGAAGGGCAGGCGTCATGTTCTTAACAACAATCTGGCCACTTGTCCCGATGCCAGCTCACAACTTACCAGATTTATTGAAGTCAGCTGCAGTCAGAATTACTAACGCACAACCTCCGGAAAGAATACTTTATTGTTTTTTAAAGCAAGGTTGAAAGCACAGGAGACCAGTTTTCTAGTCGCTGTTGAGCTCACATGATGGAAAGGCGAGAGGGGTTTCTGTGGGCAGAGGTTTCCTGCAGGGATGAGGATCTGGTTGCTGATTGGAGTGTGCAGCCAGTACACAGTAACTTTCTACCCTGACCATGGTTCATGTTACAGTGCAGACACTGCACTCTCAGGCTCAATAAAAATATGAAGGTTTTATCATTGTTTCCATCTCTATGGTCTGAGGCTCAAAAAGATAAAACTCAGCAAATCCTAATAATAAATTTTAAATGTTTGATTAACATCAAAAGGTTTAGGAAGTCTGGCTGAGATACAGTGTCAGCAATATTTCCTTTCACCTCTAACTCAAACTCAAAACCAGTCCCGATTTATGGAACAACAAGCAGAAAAACAAAAAACTTTTAAAGCGAGCTAAATTGATACAAATGTATGAATTTGGAGCAGGAGTAGGCCTTTCGGCCCTACAGTGTAGCTCTGCCATTCAACACGATCATGGCTGATTTGTTTGTCTTGAATTCCACATTCCCATCTACTCCCAGTAACCTTTGATTCTCGTGCTCCACAAGAATCTAACTACTCCTGCCTTAAAAATATTCAGTGACACCCTCCCCTTCCCCGGCCTCCACCACCTTGTGAGGCAGAAAGTTCCAGAGTCACACAATCTTCTCAGAGAAAACTATCCACCTGATCTCTGTCCTATAAGGGCAACCCCTAATTTTAAAACAGTGCCCCCCCCCCCCCCCCTAGTTCTGGACTCACCAAAAGAAAAAACATCCTTTCCACATCTGCCTTGTCGAAAACATTCAGGATCTCCTCTACTTCAATCAAGTCACCCTTCACTCTTCTAAACTCAGTGTAAACAAACCCAGTCTGTCCAAATTTACTTCACAAAACAATCCGCTCATTCCCGGTATCAATCTTGTAAACCTCCTCTGAGCCGCCTTCAACATATTTACTTTCTTCCTTAAATAAGGAGACCAAAACTGCACATGGTATCTCCTATGTGTGCACAGCAGTGGTTACAACTGCCTTTAGTTGTTGAATACCTCAGGGGACTTTGGCAGACATGAATTGGTCAGGACTGCACCAATGCATCAAGAAGATCACTGTTTCTTAGTTCTCCAGGGCAATCAATCTAACCCCAATATCCCCCAAGGGAAAGGCAACATCAGTAGATCAGGGCAATGCAGTTATCCCTCCCATTGCAGGATCCCCCAGAGTTCATGTTTACTAAAGACACCAGCAGGGCCCCGAGACGCAATAGCCTTGGCACCTGTGGGGCTCAGCAATTTGCACTCCAATGATACCGGTGATCCATAGTTGAGGGCACTGCTCACTTGCCTGGCATCAGTCCCACCATTCTGTTATCTGAGCCAATCCGCTGTGTTCAGGTTACCTGTAGGAGAAGGCCAACCTGAATTATGACTCATAGGAGATGAATCGGCCATTCTGGTGGGCAACATGCTCGGAAATACCCATACATGTAAAGTGAATTTAGATAGGACAATGCCCAGGAATCTAACAGGGTGATCAGGGTACAGACTATTGCATATGCAAGCAGCACTTAGTTGGTTGGACTGGTCAGTGGGGCTCTTCAGATGCTGATCATTTTGCTGCAAGCTGCACATTCCAACATCCAAAGAAATCCAATTAAGAAGGAGGTAGAGGGAGACCAATTTCCAGCAGTATTAGAGCAGTGTTTTTCAAACGATCTTCCTCTGGACTCACTTTTGGCAACCGGCCAACCTTTGCGACCCATGCTGACTGACATTCACGACACATGTCATGTCCGCTTATCTTGTAATGCGAAAGGGGAGACTGCTTGGTCCTCATGATCTCACTTGAATCCGGTTCAAGGGACAGAGGGCAATGCGCATATCAGGTACAGACTTCAGCCAGTTCTTTTGTGCCATCTTCATCCTCACACACGCACGTCATCATGAAGGCCAATAACAAAATGCTTGTTTTACTCAGCACTGGATACTATTGGGAGATGCTACTCCAGAATGACAGCCCTGTGGGCTTTTGGTGTGTTTTGAATGTGGTATTACAAGTAAGCTGCAGCTGTATAGTCTTTTCATTTAGAGTCAGCTGTAAGTTAATGCTGCCTCAACCTGAAAAGGAATTTTTCACACACCTCTTTTAAAATTCTGAAACTTCTCTCATTTGCAAGCACTTCCCTGCATATGACACGCACGGGCTTTGCCTCCTTATTTGCATTAACACAACTGACAAAACCATACATCATGAAATCATCTTTATACCTCTTCTGAGTTAAGTTTCTTTTATCAGGGTCGTTGCCCGGAGGCCCTGGAGCACTTAACACTAACACTGCTCTGTCCTTCCCTGGACTCTCCTGTGCAGCTCTCTCCAGCAGATTCTGTTGTGAGGTCCTCTCCAATAGTTAAACTGCCTATTTGAGTCTCTGGCCGTCTCTTACTTCAAAAGAAAACATTGATCTTCAAAATTCACTTGCCTTGCTTGCCAGCAGCTGCAACATTGAAGCAACTCTGCTCCCTGGCGTCAAAAGCATGTCCCTGGACGGCGCTTCACATCAATTCTATGTGCAAGGTCCATGACCTGCTCTCTGCTGCCGCTTCTGGCTGGAAGACTTCACACAGCCTAATCTGTATCTCCATTTAAAAGGTGGCTGTGGCCACAATTCTCAATGTAAAAGCCGGTAGCAGCTTTCCAATTGCAGAAAGACCTGGCCAATATCCAAGCTTGGGCTGACAAGTGGCAAATTACATTCACGCCACACAAGTGCCAGGCAATGACCATTTCCTACAAGCGAGGAGCTAACCATCGCCCCTTGACATTCAATAGCATTACCATCGCTGAATCCCCCACAATTAACATCCAGGTGGTTGTTGATCAGAAACTGAACTGGACTAGCCATATTAATACTGTAGCTACCAGGGCAGGTCAAAGGCTAGTAATCTTACAGTGAATAACTCACCTCCTCAACCCTCAAAGACTGTCCACCATCTGCAAGGCACAAGACAGGAGTGTAACGGAATACTCTCTACTTGCGTGGATGAATACAGCTCCAACAATGCTCAAGAAGCTTGACACTATCCAGGACAAAGCAACCTACCTAATTGCTACCCTTTCCACAAACATTCAATCCCTCCATCATCGATGAACAGTGGCAGCCCTGTGCATCATCTACAAGATGCACTGCAGTAACTCACCAAGGTTCGAAGACAGCACCTTCCAAACCCACGACCACTACCATCTAGAAGGACAAGAGTAGCAGATACCTGGGAAGCTCACCACCTGGAGTTTCCTCTCCAAGTCACTCAGCACCCTAATTTGGAAATGTATCGCTGTTCCTTCACTGTCACTGGGTCAAATTCCTGGAAATCCTTCCCCAACAGCACAGTGGGTGTACCTACACCTCAAGAACTGCAGCGGTTCAAGGAGGCAACTCACTACCACCTTCTGAAGGGCAACTAGGGATGGACAATAAATGCTGGTCTAACCAGCAACACCCGCAAATGAAGAAAAAAATGTCCCGTAAATGAAGAAAAAAAAAAGCTGTTGAACACTTCTCACGTGATCGGGACTACCGTGGGAATGGCGGGATCGATCCACTCCATGATGCTCCCGACACCTGCCCGCGACCCACCTGCGGGGTGTGATCCTGATTTTGAAAATCCCTGAATATGACAGTGAGAATAATCCTGAGAGCATTACTGCAGGAACAACAGTCCATCCAGGAAGAACAATCCGGGCGCCCATAGAGGAGACATTCGCCAAAGCAACTGGCTCACCCCTTTCACTAACAGCCCAGTTTGCAGCACACTGCAGCCACAATACGCCTATCCAATATTGACCTCGACATGGACTATGCTATCACCGAGCCTCTGCCTTGGTTGGTCGCTATCCTTTCTGCGCCAACATTGTTGGATAAACCTGTGGCAATTTATTTCTCCATTGGTGACCAGCGAAAATACACTCAGTTTTTTTTTTACCCTCACTAATATCCCTTGGTCTCCCATTCCAGAGACTTGTGCCCAATATCCTCTCCGACACTCTCTGTGTAGTACAAATGAGTGGTGTACTGTTTCACGTGGGGGAGGGGCGGATCCCCCCCCCCCCCCCATTTTTGGAGGACAGGAATGGGTGGTGGAGGGGGTGGAATCTGACCTCATTCTATACAGATTGCCATGACCTCCTCGACAACATCTGTCCCAGACTTTGGCTCAGGATTAAGTGTCTGGTGATGGCTATCCAAGTGGCAGTCGGTCACGTAATCTGACTAAAGTCTGCAACTCAACACAAATGTAACAAATGCTTCCTGCACTGGATTTCAATTCACTATTGCAGCATAAAGAAATTTAATTATAGAAAATGATTGCCATGCACAAGTGGAAGCGCATCAAAAGCTGTCAGATATCTATCAGGTTGCTATGAATTTGCTTTGTGCAGTGACTGAGGTAAATTCATCTGTAAATCTCGTTGTCATTGACTTGCAACTTGTGTAATAGTCTATGTTGAAAGGATCTATTGACTTCCTGCTCCAGCAGACACATAACTCCTCACCCTCGCTAACAGATTCACTATCTAACAAGCAAACTATGCCCCTGGGTAAGTGTCTGCGACAGGAGAGATTCAGCTTCTGGCTGAAAGGGATTATTTTCACTGCATGTGACATATTTTACTAAGTCGATTGGATAATTAAGTCACCTTGAATAAGTCTAATTTGTTAAAGGACAGAAAAATAAAGGGAGAAAGAGAAACTGACAAAGGTGCAGAGACTGAGGGGGACAGAGACAGAGAGACGTTGAGGAATAGGTACATATAGAGATGGAGGCACAGACAGGGAGGCAGGGCCAGATAGAGAAATAAAGAGAGAATGCAGTATTTAGTGGCGGTGATGGGGCTCTTTTTCCCGCTGACTGGGGTGCCAGTGGGGGCCTCACATTGCCTTATTTAGGAAAGATCTGAAGAATTAATTGCCACTCAGGCACTTTTACTGGACAGCAGTGGGCTTTCCCTGGAATCAAGGACCCGAGGAGTGGAAGTCCCACTTGCCAAGTGCTGTCAGGCATTCAGAAGATGGCAGGTCTATTGAGCGGGAGAAGGTGGCTGCTGCTGGTATGACACCCACCCGAGGCTTCAGACCATCTTTGTCCTGCCTGATTAAATGCCCCACCCCCCCCTCCCACCTCCATCCCAATCACGAGGCACTCTCGAAACCCTCATGAAGTAACCTGATTGCTGCCGCCTGTTTGTTCAGTCCCCACTAGGGCGAGGGTCTCTTGTTTCCTGGCAACACTACCTAGCTGCTCTTCCCACCAATCTCAGGCAGCAGAGCCGACTGGAGGGGGTGATGGGTGGTGTTTTGCGGGATGGGGGTATTCCAGTCACAACCCTGAAGTTACAAATGGACTTACATTGAGTGAGGTTGAACGTGAGAAAGAGGCTGGGGGGGTTTGAATTTCAATTCTCTCACCTGATGTTAATGAGGCAGTAAAGACTCCAGAACGGGGGTCCGTGGCCTTACTGCTCAACTGGTGATTCAGTCAGCCCCATTTAGATAGGGGTCTATCAGGTGGGCAGAACACCCAAGTGTCTCAGGCAATCGATCCATTTTAATTTCCGCACAATTGATCGTGCAGGAGCTGAAAAGATCAGGCTGTCATTCATGAGATTTGACAAACTCCTTGATAGGAAAACTCAGCTGGTTCAAGTCGATTCAGTCTTTCTGGAATTCAGTCATTACACTGTATCATCTAAGTTTTCAATATTGGAAGATTTTCCTGCAATTGAGGATATGGGTAAAGGAAAAGGTAGATTCAGGGAGAATGAATGCCCCTTCTGCTTGCACCTGAGATGGACTAGTTGCCACACACACCAGCACCCACAATGCCATTGTAGTAACCAGCACAGGACAGACGGTGTGGGGATGATTGTTTTCTCTGTGTTCCTTGAGGGGTTTGAGCTCCCCTGACAGGGGAGGGGTAGCTTACCCAAATTTGGATAAAATGTCGGCCAGTGTGGATCCAACCAACAGGAGGGTGTACCTGCTGAGATTCTACTAGTATTCATGTAAATAATTGTTGTAAATAAATGTTGTTTACTAACTTTGGATTCCCTGAGCTTTACTGAATTGGCGATGAGGGTAAACCTGGATCTGCTGATGTGCAACCTATCCACCTCCCCAATTTGAATGTCTTTTTCTCTTCTGGACCATGGTGTAAAGTTGGGTGATTAATGATGTCTCTGTTTGGGCATTTGGATGTTTTTGACCCAGTGTGGAGACCTGGAATCAGTGCACAGAATGAATGTGGGGCTTTTGCAGAGCCAGTAATATCACAGAAAATGTGCGCCAGACTATAATTCGGCCTGTGGATCGCACATGTTTGGAGTGATCCAGGGCTCACATTATGTGAGTCCAACATAATGTTGTTTAATAATAATCTTTATTAGTGTCACAAGTAGGCTTACATTAACACTGCAATGGAGTTACTGTGAAATTCCCCTATTCGCCACACTCCGGCCGGCGCCTGTCGGGTACACTGAGGGAGAATTCACAGTGTCCAATTCACCTAACCAGCACGTCTTTTGGAACTTGTGGGAGGAACCCGGAGCGCCCGGATGAAACCCACACAGACACAGGGAGAACGTGCAGTCTCCGTGCATGCAGTGATCCACGCTGGGAATCAAACCCGGGTCCCTGGCACTGTGAAGGAACAGTGTTAACTGCTCGGCTACCATGCCGCCATAGATTTGACCAGCTTGTCGTGTTGGTGGGACAGCATTTCAACCCAACCCTGTCTATCATCATTCAGCGATACAGGTTCAATATGGCGGAGAGGTCCACCGGACGTCTGTTGCAGAGTTCACTTCAAGACTTCAGAATATCGCTGAATACTGTGAGTATGGTGCTGGTTTGACAGATATGCTCCACAACCATTTGGTCTGTGGAGTAAATGATAATGAAACTTTGAAGAAACTGCCCTGCGAAAGTTCCCTCACGTTTCAACAAGCACTGCAAAGCTCTCTTTCTCAGTAAAGCGCAGCAAGGGAGCATTCAGGAATTAGAGGGTACGGAAGTGAATGTTGTCCAGCGCCACCCCACATGTGGTTCCTCTATGGCAGAAGGAACGTCACGGCGATTCTAGCCTTTGGTTGAGGGGCCTGACGCCACACACCGTCGCTGGACAGCGATTCTGCCCCTTGTGTGATGTGCGGACGTCGGACCAGGCGTAACCACCGGAAGCAAGACAGCTGCCGCCCCTGTGATGATAGGTAGACTATCACCTGTATATAATCATCACCATCTGTTTGTGTATTATGCGTTATATGTTGTACTGTTGTAGTTCTAGCATCCAACCAGCAGGTGGTGCGGGTATGCAGACACGTGACCCGGATGCACCATATGCTCCAAATAAAGGTGTTAGCTGGGAGTTGATAGCAGTCGCATATAGAGAAGCTCTGTAGTATCTTAGTACAAGTTAGTGTTAGTCAGACCATTATTTCCAACTGTTTTAATCTTAGACATTATAGTAATCCTTTAGAGTAGTCTTAGTAATAAATAGTTTAGTTATAAATGCTCTTTGTTAGCACGACCACATCAAGATTCAACATCAGCATAATCAAAGAATATTACAGCCCCAGTTGCCCTGGTCATGGTCTTGTAATTGGACAACCCTGAAGAGGCTGAGGCCAAGGTGCATCTTAATTGTATGGCAGCACCCGCATAGCCCCGATCAGACATTTATTCCGGATGGAGTTGGACACAGGAGCGGCTGTTTCGGTAATGGCGGAACAGACCTTTGACCAGACCAAGCAGGGGGTGAGTACCGTGTCTGTTGATAGACACTGCAGCTCTATTGGTCACGTATATGGGTGAATGTTTAAATATAGTAGGGTCCACGCTCTCTCCAATGGTTTACGGCAGTCAGTCCCTGCACCTTCCCCTCAATGTGGTGCAGGGCTCTAGCTTGTTGGGCGGTGATTGGTTGCATCATTTGGAGACCGATTGGCAATATGTCCTTCAACCACATTATTTTTGGGCCTACCCGGCCCCTTACGCCCTTATCGGGAAGGTCGAGACCGAGCTACGATGTTTGAAAAGTTTGATAATCATCTAGCCAGTACGCTTTGCTGACTGGATGGTGCAGGTGGTACCGGTGCTGAAAGCGGATTGTATGGTTCACCGATTACAAATTAACAGTGAATATAGTGGTTGGGCCTCCGAGTCCACCTGGATAGTAGCCACAGCCCGTTATTGGTACCGAGGCTGGCCAGAAAACAATGGGGAACTTGCTCATAAGCACGCATAAGCCCCTCACCTTATGCATTACCCGTTGCCCAGGATAGACGATCAATATGCTACTTTGGCTGGTGGATCGATGCTCACTAAGTTCGACATGAGTAACACTTATTTGCAACTATGTTTGGATAAGGCCTCGCGGAAGCATGTAGCTATCAACACATGCAAGGGTCTGTATGAGTGCACATGGGTTCCGTTTGAAATATAATTGGCGAATGCTGTGTTTCAGCGCGTGATGGAGTTCATCTTATGCGGCTTGCTGCACATTGCTGTCTATTCAGATGTTTTGATCATGGGGGCCACAGAGGAGGAGCTTCTGCAGAATCTTGAAGCAGTGCTGCAGACATTCCCTGAGTAGAACATCGAGCATAAAATTTACAGTGCAGAAGGAGGCCATTTGGCCCATCGAGTCACCACCGACCCACTTAAGCCCTCACTTCAACCCTATCCCCTTAACCCAATAACCACAGCTAACTATTTTTGGACACTAAGGGCAATTTAGCATGGCCAATCCACCTGACCTGCACGTCTTTGGACTGTGGGAGGAAACCGGAGCACCTGGAAGAAACCCACGCAGACACGGGGAGAACGTGCAGACTCTGCACAGACAGTGACCCAGCAGGGAATCGAACCTGGGATCCTGGTGCTGTGAAGCCACACTGCTAACCACTATGCTAACATGCTGCCCAGTATGGAGTGTGGAGTCTGCTTGCGCAGGGAGAAATGTGTATTTCGTGCCAAATGGATCTTGTATTTGGGCTACCAGGTTGATTGTGTGGGGCTATACTGGGTAGCCTATAAGGTAGCGGCGATAAAGATGGTCCCCACACCACGAGATGCCAGGGAGCTCCGTTCCTTTTTAGGGTCAACAATATTACGGACGGTTTATTCCAAACCTGGCTCCCGTCCTGGCCTCCCTTCATTTGCTGTTGAAGTAGTGCCATTGCTTGTTTGGTGTGCCGCCGAGGCAACAGCCTTTAAGGCGGTAAAGTGACACTTATCCTCTTCGAAACTGCTGACTCATTTTGACACGTCAAAACCGTTGTATGTGTCATGTGCCACCTTGCCTTATGGTATAGGAGCTGCCTTGTCCCATCGTTTCAGTGATGGCCATGTCCAATCATGTTTGCTTCCCGGACACTGACGGCAGCTGAGAGAAACTATGCGCACAACGATGAGGGTTGTTGTCTTTGGTGTCAAATTGGTTTTCACCAATCAGTCTACGGCCGCCATTCTTTCAATATAACTGACCATAGCCACTACTTGGCCTCTTTCGTGAGGAAAAGGCAGTCTCGCCGATAAGGTCTGCACGGATCCTGTGTTGGGTTTTGCTGTTAGCTGTATATGAGTACTCTTTCGAGCCCCATCCAGAGACACAAATTGTTATTGTGAATGCATTGAGTCGTTTTCCCCTGCTGGTCATTGCAGCTAACACACCCACAGCCGATGAAGTCATCGTGGTCCTAAACCTTATGGACTCTTTGGATTGGATTGGATTGGATTGGATTTGTTTATTGTCACGTGTACCGAGGTACAGTGAAAAGTATTTTTCTGCTCAACAGATCATTAAGTACATGGGAAGAAAAGGAATAAAAGAAAATACATAATAGGGCAACACAAGGTATACAATGTAACTACATAAGCACCGGCATCGGATGAAGCATACAGGGTGTAGTGTTAATGAGGTCAGTCCATAAGAGGGTCATTTAGGAGTCATTTAGGTAACAGCGGGGAAGAAGCTGTTTTTGAATCTGTTTGTGCGTGTTCTCAAACTTCTGTATCTCCTGCAGGATGGAAGAAGTTGGAACAGTGAGTAAGCCGGGTGGGAAGGATCTTTGATTATGCTGCCCGCTTTCCCCGGGCAGCGAGAGGTAGCGGAAGTGACTGCTTCATGTGCCTGAGAGTGGGCGCAGACCGACCCTATGCTGGCTAGGGTGCATCATCTGGTGTTATACAGTGGGCAGTGGCAATAGCTTCCAGGGGAGCTGAAGGTGTTTTCCTCCAAGTTGTCAGAACTAACAGTGGAGGATGGTGTCCTCCTGTGGGGCATGAACGTCATCATCCCTGCAAAAGGGCAGGTTTTGGTTTTGAAGGATCGTCATGCGGGGCATCCTGAAATGTCCGAGATGAAGATGTTGACCAGAAGCTACATTTCAGAAGCTCCTGTGGTGGCACCCTTCTCTTTGGGAGTGGCCAGATCGTCCTTTGGCTTGCGCCCATGCTCATTACGCCAGTCCTTTTATGGGGTCAGTGCTCTGCTCATGGTAGAACGCCTACTCCAAGTGGCTGGAGGTCCACAGGATGATGACAATAGAGCACCTGTGCATTTCTTTTTTGGTCTATTTGATGCCCGAGGTGCTCATCACTGATAACAGAGCTTCGTTTACAAGCAAGGAGTTTGCAGCTTTTACAAACTTTAATGAGATTTGTCATGTTCACACCGCCCCTTATCACCCAGCATTGGATGGTCTGGCCGTGAAGGTTGTGCAGACAGTCAAACGGGGGCTGAAAAAGCAGACTGGTGGCTCGATGGATACCTGACTGGCAAGATTCCTATTTACATAGAGGACCACGCCTCATGCGGTGACTGAGGCGGCCCCTGCTGAGCTGTTAAGAGGTCGAAGACTTCGGTCATGACTCTGTTTGCTGATACCTGACAGCATTAAGGTGCTCCGTAACCAAGCAGGGGTGTTGCCTGGCTCGACATCGACTTATTCGCCGCTTCGTACCTGACCATGCAGTCTACGTTCATTGCTGAAGGTGTCGCTGGCTCTCTGGGATCATCGTCCATCAATCAGGTCCTGTGTCTTACCAGGTTTGAGTTTGTGGGCAGCTTATGCGGTGGCACCTGGGTCATCTCCGCTCCCGATGGTCCTTCATGAGATATCCCGAAAAATGTCTTCCCTGAATTCTGAGGTTCCATTGCCAGTACAGCCTGCTGAGACTCCTTCGTTTTTCCACGATGCCAACAAGCCTGATGCCTTGTCCTCAGACTCTGAGACCCAAACGTTTGGGGTCTCCGACATGGACATTGTGGTACTGCTGCCCTCGGCTGATTGCTCGCCCAGGTGTTCCTGCTGTAAACGTTGTTCTCCGGCGACGTACACGTCAGCCGATCCTACTCACCGCTTGACGGCGACCTGCCGGAGCCGAAATGTCTTCATCATCCAACTGCTGCAAATGCTGCACCGGTATCTTCTTCTTCGTCAATACTTTCTGTAACTTTGTTGTCTTTTCCTCATCATCACTCGTCGAGAGGATCTTCGGACTTTCCGAGGGGGGAGGCAGGAATGTAATAACCAGCACAAGCATACTGTGTGGGGATAATTGTTTTCCCCTTGCTTCTTGAGGAGTACGAGCTCCCCTGCTAGGGGCGGTGTATCTTACCCATACTTATATAACAGGTCGGACAGTCTGGAAGCATCTGACAGGGGGGAATACCCGGTGAGGTTCTACTGGTACTCTGCAAATAATTGTAAAATAAATGTCATTTACTTTTACTCACTTTGGACTCCCCGAGCCTCACTAAAGTCATGGGCACTATTTTTGTAGGTCCTACTTTACCACGAAACGCACAAGTTGGTTGCATTATCCACTGGAATCTAACCAGCAAATGGCCTTTACAGCAGAGATGGTGCAGCACCTGCCAGCAACAGTGACTGTATCACTGAGTCCATGGGCGGGAGTCTCCAACCCCACGCTGGGTCGGAAAATCACCGTGGGCCGGCGTGAATGCCACCCCCGCCAGCTGCCGAATTCTCCAGCGCCGGGGATTTGGCAGGGGCGGGAATCGCGCCGCGCCGGTCGGCGGCTGCTGGCAGTGCCCCCCCCCCCCCCCCCCCCCCCGGCGATTCTCCGGCCCGCGATGGGCCGAGTGGCCGCCCGTTTTTTCTGCCGGTCCTACCGGCTTAAATTAGAGTAGGTCCTTACCGGCGGGACCTGGCGGCGTGGGTGGTCTCCGGGATCCTCGGTGGGGTGCGGGGGGATCTGGCCCCGGGAGGTGCCCCCACGGTGGCTTGGTCCACGATCAGAGCCCACCTATCCGCGGGCAGGCCTGTGCCATGGGTGCACTCTATTACTCCGCGTCGGCTGCTGTGGTCCTCCGTGATGGCCGACGTGGAGAAGATCCCCCCCCCTGCGCATGCGCTGGGATGACGGCAGCACACGCTGGTGCTCCCGCGCATGCGCCAACTTGCACCGGCCGGCGGAGGCCCTTCGGCACCGGTTGGCGTGGCGCCAAGACCCTTCCCCACCCCCGGCACAGCGCAAAACACTCCGGGGCCGGCCTAGCCCCTGAAGGTGCGAATCCTCAGCAACTTTGGGGCGGCCCGACGCCGGTGTGGGTCACGCCACTACTCGGCGCCGGGACCCCCCACCCCGCCAGGTAGGGGAGAATCCCGCCCTTTATGTCCCTGGCTCCTTCCAAGATACTTCAGAGGCAACATCAGCTAATCTAAAGTGCACACAAACACTAACCAAGTAACTGACCAGTTATCGACTTTCCCATGGCAGGCTGGCAGCAGAATGTGAAGGTCTAGCAATCTTTCCGCAGCTCCCATGACAAGGCTGCCCTGGAATGCTGAGAGCTTCAAACTCCAAGGTTAACCATAAGACCATAAGAAATAGGAAGAGGAGTAGGTCGTTCGGCTCCTTTAGCCTGCTCTGCAATTCAATAGGATCTTGGCTGACCTGACATTCCTCATGTACAATATCCTGCCCTTTCCCCGTGACCATTGATTCCTTTACTGACCAAGGATCTGTCAATCTCAATCTTAAATATACACAAGGACTCTGCCCCACAGCTCTCTGTGGCAAGGAGCTCCAAAGATTCACAACCATCTGAGAGAAGAAATTCCACCTCATCTCAGTCTTAAATTGGCACCCCTTTATTCTGAGACTATGCCCTGTGGTCCTAGACTCTCCCATGAGGGGATATATCCTCACAGCATTCACCCTGTAAAACCCCTTAAGAATCCTGTATGTTTCAATGAGATCACCTCTCATTCTTCTGAATTTCAGCGAGTAGAATCCCAACCTTTGCTCATAAGACAATCCCTCCTTACCGAGGATCATCCAGTGAATGTTCTCTGAATTGCCTCCAATGAAATAATATCTTTCCTTAAATCAAGGGACCAAAACTGCTCACAGTAATCCAGATGTGGTCTCACCAGTACCTTGTACAGTTGCAGCAAGACCTCCTACTCTGATACTCCAATCCCTTTGAAATAAGGACCAACATTCCATCGGCCTTTCTGATTACCTGCTGCACCTGATTTTCTTGCACATGTACCCCAAAGTCCTTCTGTGTTGCAACTTTCAGCAGTTTTTCTCCATTTAAATAATTTCTGTTCTTTTGTTCTCCCTTCCAAAATGGACAACTTCACATTTTCCCACATTATACTCCATTTGCCAACATTTTTCCCACTTACTTAATCTAACAATATCTCTTTGCAAACTGATTGTATACCTCTCGCAACTTGCCTTTCCACCTATTTTTGTGCCATCTGCAAATTGAGGTCCAGTACATTCACTTCCTTCCGCCAAGTTATTTATATAAATTGTAAACAATTGTGGTTCCAGCACTGATCCCTGTGGGACCTCACTGGTTACATATTGCCAACCTGAAAGAGAACCCCTTATCCCCACTCGCTGTTTCCTGCCCATTAGCCAATTCTCTATCCATGCCAACATGCCACCTGCAAGGGTGGCATGTGGTGCAGTGGTTAGCCCTGGGACTGTGGTGCTGAGGTTCGAATCCCGGCCCCGGGTCACTGTCCGTGTGGAGTTTGCCCATTCTCCCCGTGTCTGCGTGGGTTTCACCCCCACAACCCAAAGATGTGCCGGGTGGTTAGATTGGCCACGCTAACTTGCCCCTTAATTGGAAAAAACAATAATTGGGTACTCTAACTGTATTAAAAAAAATATACCACCTTCAACACCACAGGCTCTTACCTTATGACTTAACCTTTAGTGTGGTACCTTGCCAAATCCCTTCTGAAAGTCCAAATACAACACATCTACTGGTTCCCCTCTATTAACTCTGGTTGATAACTCCTTGAAGAACTCTAATAAATTAGTCAGACACGACTTCCCTTTCATGAAGCCATGCTGACTCTGCTTGATTAGATTATGATTTTCTGAGCAGCACGGTGGCGCAGTAGTTAGCGCTTCTGCCTATGGCGCTGAGGACCCGGGTTCGATCCCAGCCTCGGGTCACTGTCCTTATGGAGTTTGCACATTCTCCTGTGTCTGTGTGGTTCTCACCCCCACAACCCAAAGATGTGCAGTGTGGGTAGATTGGCCACGCGAAATTGCCTCTTAATTGGAAGAAATAACTGGGTACTCTAAATTTATTTTAAAAAATAGAAGGAAAAAAAAATTACAATTTACCAAATGTGCTGCTATTCCTTCCTTAATAATTGATTCCAACAGTTTTCCAGCAATAGATGTTTGGCTAATCAGCCAATGGTCACCTGCTTTTTGCTTCCCTCCCTTTTTGAATGGAACACTCCAATCCTTTGGTACTTCTTCACAATCCAAGGTTTTTGGAAAATTGCAATGAATGCATCCACTATCTCTGTAGCTACTTCTTTTCGGAGCCTAGAATGCAAGCCTTCAGTGTCAGGGGACTTTTCTGCCTTTAACCCCATTAGTTTGTCTACTTCTCTGGTGATGGTGATGGTATTTAATTCCTCCCCCGTATTCGTTAGTATTAATGGGATGTTCAAAGTATCTTCCACCATAAAGACTGATGCAAAATATCTGTTTAATGCCTCAGCCGTTTCCTTGTTCCCATATCTATCTCCCAGATTCATTTTCTAAGGAGCCAATATTCTCTTTGACCTCTCCCTTTTTTATATATTTAAAGAAGTTCATATTGTCAGTTTTTATATTGCTCCTTAGTTTGCCCTGGTAGTGAATTTTCTCTCTATTATCTTTTTAATCATCCTTTGCTGGATTCTGAATTTATCTGAGTCTTCGGGGCTATCACTGACTACTTTTGCCTTCTTATATGCTTTTTCTTTCAGCTTAATAGTCTCCTTAACTTCCTTGGTTAGCCACTGGTTGGCTTATCCCTCTCTTAGAATCTTTCCTCCTTACTGGGCTATATTTTTTCTGACAGTCATGAATTACCTCCTTAAATGTCTGCCACTGATGTTCACTGTATTTCCTAATAATCTATCCGCCCAGTCCGTGTCAACTAACTCTACCCTCATTTCATTGTGGTGAACTATACTTAACTTACACACAGTTTTTATCTGACTCAGGTTCCTCACTCTCCAACTGAATACTAAATATGTCAATCTCACTTGTTATATTGGAGTACGACAGAGCATCAATCTCCAAGGTTGCATTGGCAGATTGAACTGCACCAGTCTCCAAAATTGTATTGGAGTGTGGGTGGCATCAATCTGCAACGTTGTGTTGGAGTACTAGATAACATCAATCTCCAAGGTTGAATTGGAGTACTGGATGGCATCAATTTCTGAGGATGTGTTGGAGTACTGGATAGCATCAATCCCCAAGGTTGTATTGGAATACAGAATAGCACCAATCTCCAAGGTTGACTTGGGGTACTGAACAGCATCATTTACCAAGGTTGTCCTGGAGTATGGAACAGCATCAATCTCCAAGGTTGTATTGGAATACAGATTAGCATCAATCTCCAAGGTTGTATTGGAATACAGATTAGCATCAATCTCCAAGGTTGTATTGGAATACAGATTAGCATCAATCTCCAAGGTTGTATTGGAATACAGATTAGCATCAATCTCCAAGGTTGTCTTGGAGTACTGAATAGCATAAATCTCCAAGATGGTATTGGAGTACTGGATAGGATCAATCCCCAAGGTTGTATTGGAGAACTGAATAGCATCAATCCCAAAGGTGGGGCGCGATTCTCCGCACGGGCGGAAAATCGCGAACGGCCGACTTTTGCGACGGCCCAACACGGCCCCATTCCTTACGTATTCACGTCCGGGAAATGGGCTAGGAACGGGGCCGCGTAAATCACATGCGCGATGACGCCGGAACGCGACAACGACACGAACACGCACACGTGAGGCCGCCTGACGCCGTAAAAAGGCGCGGGCGAGCACAGAAACTGTAGGCCAAGATGTCGGAGCCAAGGAGAGCGGCCCCGCGATTCTTGGAGGGTGACGTCGAGACGCTGCTAGATTCCATTGAGCAGAGGAGGGGCATCATCTGCCCGCATAGAGGACATCGCCACCCTGCCAGCGCGGTGCGCCAGGCCTGGCGTGAGGTGGGTGCTGCCGTCAGTGCTGTGGGGCAGACCCCTCGCTCTGCAGAGCAATGTAGGAAGAAGATGCACGACCTAACCAGGGCTGCCAGGGTAAGTGCCAAGAGGGTGCCCCCGGGTCACAACCATCCATCCCCCCCTTTACTTAATCACCCACCTCCCCCTCCCTCCTGGCACGGGGGGTGGAGGGGGATTGGGGCAGAGTGAGTTGAGGGCGGTTCACAAAGTAGTCACAGACCCAGTGCTCTGGCTCCCGTGGAGAGATGCAATGGTCTTATTACAACTTGACCCCCAAACTGTGCCAGTATCTGAACGGCCTGCTGATACCTGCCGTATTGTAATGATCTACCTATGCCCCTTCCCCCAACAGGACAAGACCGCTCACAACACTCGTGAGCAGAACAAGACTGGAGGGGGTTCGCCCATCCTGCACCCCCTCACCACGTTTGAGCAGAGGGCACTGGAATGCGAGGTTGGCGGAGCTGCAACAAGTGAGACAACCCTGCATGACAAACACCCCCCCCCCCCCCCCCATCCTCTGCCCCTTCACACTCTGCCCACTGGGACACCTCCCCCATCCTCTGTCCCTTCACACCCTGCCACTGGGACACCTCCCCCATCCTCTGTCCCTTCACACCCTGCCCACTGGGACCGTCTGGCCGAGCGAATCTAAATAACCCATTTCATTCTATTCCCCAGGACGTGATGCCGAACGACCAGGGCCGTCTGCCTCCAGGCGGAGTTAGGCATCTGCCCCCACCGCACCCAGGGCCGCACGACAGAGGGTGCCCGATCAGCGGGGAGTCCCATCCTCCCCAACCGAATCTGTGGAGCAGGACGTCCAGAGGGCGGCGAGAGAGGAAGAGAGAGAAATGGCCCGCGAACGCCCTGCGGCCTCTCAGCGGGCCGATGACATAGAGGAGGCGTGCACCCAAGACGACCTCGAGCTTGCGGCACAGCTATCTCCCACACCATCCACCATCCCAGAGACACTCACCCCGGTTGGGCTATTTAGTGATGAGGCTCCTGGGTCACAGTCTGGGTCGCACATCACAGCTGAGCAGGTACAGCAGGTGGAGGTCGGAGCAGCCGAGGGCCCGGACTGGCGGAGGGCAGGCCAGGCCCAGCATGCAGCTGGCTCCCAGACGTTTACCGAGTTCCTGGAGTTTCTCAACCCACCTGCACAGCCGATGCATCAAGAAACCCAGGGACACAATGACGGGATGAGGGCTGTCTTCCAGACTCTGCAGACGCTGTTAGAGGAGTCGAACCGCATCCAGGGGCAGGGAGTGGTGCCGCTCATGGCAGCAACCCAGGCCGACACCGCATGGGTGGCATCCGCGGTGGAGGCAATGGGTCAGGTTATGCAAGGCGTTTGGCTTAATGTGCACGCGTCATCCTCGACCCTGGACAGGGTTGCCCTCTCACAGGCAGCAATACGCCAGAGCCAACACAACATTGCCGGCGCGCTGCGGGCCTTGGCCGAGTCTCAGCAGGTCATGGCCCAGTCGCAGCACGCCATGGCACAGTCACAGCAGTCAATGGCACAGTCCCAGCAGTCAGTCGCGGAGAGCATCAACCGCCTGACACATGTGCAGGATGGCGTCATGCACTCACAGGTTGAGATCGCACAGTCCCTGGCGGAAATGTCTAACTCCCTGGACTCCATCTCTGCAAACCTTTGGATCCTGGTGGATACCGTTGCATGCCTCCAGGACTGGCAGCGCCAGGTGTCAGTAGCGTGACGGGGCACCTCCCCGCTCGCACCTCTGTCCCAAAGTGAGGCCCGGGGGCCACCGGGCTCCCCGAGGGAGGAGGAGGTTTCGGGGCCCGTCCCATTAAGTCCATCACGGGACGTCCCGGAATTCTCGGCCTCCCCCCGTCCCATCCCTGGTGCATCGGGTGGGCAGCAGGCAGAGCAGGGTGGCACAATGTCACCCGAGACGCCCGCAGAGCAGCCTGGCCCATCAAGGCTGGGTCGCCCCAGGAAACGCTTGGCCAAGGAGAAATGAGTCGAGGGGGGCGATTCGCAGCAATCCTCCTCCACTCCTGCTGTATCATCTGGGGAGTCACTTAGACGTAGTGGTAGGGCCCGTAAGGCAACAAAGTGAGACACAGAGTACGTTGGCACGGGTGAAGGGCACAGTTTAGTTGTAGGGGCTAGGGCACCTGTAAATTATTGTTAACATTAAACGCAGTGTTCCACCTTACTTGTAATACCGTGTGATTGTTCCACAGCCACAGGAATCGTGATGGTGACCGAGTGTCGCTGGGGTTGACGAGCGGTGAAACTTCGGTGCCGGGTGTGCTGGTACTGCAGGGCCCCTCCGGAGCAGTCCAGGCACCTGAATCTCATCTTCAGGCGGCCAAGGCAGCCCTCCACCACACCCCTGGTTGCTGCATGGGCCTCGTTGTATCGGGTTTCCTCATTGGTCTGAGGCCTCCGTATAGGCGTCATCAGCCAAGACCTCAGCAGATAACCCCTGTCGCCTAGCAACCAGCCCCTCAGCCGGGGGGGACGTCCTTCAAACATCGCAGGGATGAACAACTGCGCCAGTATGTAGGAGTCATGCACACTCCCTGGGAACCTTGCACAGACATTCATGAACGTCATGTGGGGGTCGCATACCACCTGGATATTCATGGAGGATGACCCCCTCCTGTTTGTGAAGACCTCCCTGTCCCCTGCAGGCGGGCGCATGGGGACGTGAACACAATCGATTGCCCCCGCACCATCGGTATCCCGGCCACGCTGGCAAATCCACGAGCTCGTGAATCTTGACTTGCTCGGTCCTTGGGAAAGATGATGTAGCGATCCGCGATGGCATAGAGGGCGTCGGTCACACCTGTGGACCGATGACTGGGAGATCCCGGAGAGGTCCCCGCTCGGAGACTGGAAAGAGCCGGTCGTATAAAAGTTAAGAGCGACCGTCACCTTGATGGCAACCGGGATCGCGTGTCCTCCCCCAGTTCCACGTGGGGCGAGGTGCGCCACGAGGTGACAGATATATATCACCGTCCCCCTACTCAGCCGGAGTCTCCTCCTGCAGGTGATGTCCGTCATTGTTAGGAAAGAGACCCGGACACGGTACACCCTCAGCCTTGATCGTCGCCTCTGGCGCCGTGGCTGCACCCTCACTCTCTCCTCCTCCTCCTCCTCCCCCCCATGCTGCTCGACGACTGGCAACTCCTCGGCCCTTCCCTCTGCTGCTGCAGCTGGCCCTGCATCCACTGCGGGTTGTGGCTGTGGATGCTGCTGCATCTCCAAATGCAGTGCAGCGGCCCCAACCACTGCACAGAACATAGCCGTTCTGTTCGCAGACATTGTGCTAACCTACAGAAGGGTGGTGGGGGGCAGAGAAACGGGACATGTTAGACGGAGGTTAGTCGACACCTCGGCAACCGCCTGCCACGGGATACCTGTGTGTCCCGGTGGCCTGATCGCGCTGCTGACACGCGGTCAGCCTAACCCCTGGTCACTTTCTGCATCCAACGGGCGGTTAACTATGTCCTCTTCACCGGTGCGTCAGTGGCCTGTGGC